>NW_004524579.1:17867402-17880392 GCF_000260255.1 Octodon degus | reverse complement strand
GCCAGCCAGCCCCGCCCCCTGGTGGGCTGAGCTGGCCACACACACACACAATAAATAAATGTAATAAATAAAAATAAATAAATATTTAAAAAAAAAAGAAAATAAATGATTTTGTTTTCCCCAAACATTCCTACTTTAACCACAAAAAAGTTCACCAGTGTCTATGAGAAAATGTTAGAAAACATCGGTCTTTTCCTGCCTTTCACACTATATTTGTTTGTTGTAGCAAATTCCCAACGAAAATGTGTGGGATAGAGAAATTACCAAGTTACTAGAAGTTTATCTTTGGTATATATTGCTTGTCTTATAAGAGACATTCATATTCTACATTTAAGATCACCAGCCTCCAATACTATGTCAGGAAGCCAAAGGGCTCAGCTCTGGGGGTGTCTGGAGTCAAAGCATAGGCCATTAGTTCACAAGCCATGTGCTTTTGGGTAATTACATCTTTCTGTGTTATAGTTCACATGAAAAATTGAAATTTTAAAAAGTGGGGTTTTGTAGGTGTTTTAAGAAAGGATTTTGCTTCTATACTCAAGGATAGCCTTGAGCATCCTCCTTATTCAGCCATCCAAGTGCTTAGATTACAGGCCTGTGAACCTGGGACCAGTAGTACTGTCTTCTTTATCGTGTTTCTGAGTGTGGATTAACAAGTTCAGAAAACACCACCCTAACATGAGGACACTGGGGGAATAACAAATGCAGGAGGAGTTTGTTCTGGATTTTTCTCATTTGGCTAAATTTAGACAGACTCTCTAAAAGGAACTCAGTTGCTAAGAATACCCTCCTCATCAACTGAGAAGACTGAACTGGTATTTCAGAGGAGACTGGAGTTCAATACCACACCCAGACAAACTTTATCAGAGACTGAAAAATTAAATATTTTAGGCTTTTACCAGTGGCACATGGGAGGATAAATATGTGGAGAAATTATTGAAAGGAAAGGTCTTAACCAGGATCTAAGAAAGATCTTAACAAGGATCTAAGGATCACATAATCCTAACTCAGAGTCATCTCCTGTCCAATGAAAAGTCTGTGACACTTTTTCTTTTTTGTTTTTTAATGTATTTAGTATAAGGTCTATAGGGTCTCACCATACAGATTGGACTCATAGTGATCCTCCTGTTTTCAGCCTCCCCAGTGTTGAGATCACAGGCCAGCTCCATCACTCCCAGACTTGCTGGCTCAGTATGCCTGGGGGCAGGGCGAGCAGGGCATGTGGTCCTGGGAATTGAACTCCAGTCCCTGTGCTTTTCTAAGCAGGTGCTTCATCTGCTGAGCTATCTCACCTGCCTTTGTAACTATACTTCTAATCTTATTGATTAGTTACAGATTTGTCTCAGCTTAAACCCACTTTACCACGTTGATTTTGCTCAATAAAGGATCCTTGAAAAGGCCCAGCAAGATAACTTATTGTACTAAATGTCTGCTTGGGAAAGCACAGGGACAGGTTTTGATCCCAGCCCCACCTTGAGGCACATTGAGTTGTCCATCCAGATAGGACACGGTGGCACATGCCTGTAATCCTAGAGCTGGAGAGGCTAAAATCAGGAGGATTACTGAGTCTGAACTACATAATGAGATTCTGTACCAAATACATTAAAATTTTTTTGAAAAGCATGGTTGGTGAGCAATCCGCTTTGTGGACTCCCTTCTGTCCCTCTTAAACAGAACTTTTCTTTCAAAACCTTCTTCCAAATTTTAACCTCTATTGTTTCAAGAATTTATTCCTCAATTTTAGAGAACATGTACTGGGAGTTTTGGGCTAACAGGTTGGAGGTTTTTCTCTGGTATATCAAAATGATGGAAGAAAGAAATGGAGTATAATCAAATGACCTGTCATTTTGTAGTAGGCAGCTGAGTTAGATAGGAATATTATAGGCAGTCAGACAGGGTTGGACCCTAGAAAGAGTCAGTGTGCAAGAAAGGATACCTTGCAGTTGTGGGGGAAACAGAAACTCCTCCTGTACTCCAGCCCTCAAGACAAAAGATTAAACAAATGTAGCCACATATCTTTCTAGAGATTGGCATTAGGAATTTATATTTTAAATAGATACCAACACCTTGAGAACGCCAGGAAGAGTCACTTATACAACCCCTACAGGAAAAAAAAAAACCCTATTCTGTATCCATGCCACTTACTACATGACTCTCTTCCCCATTTGATCCTAATTTAATCAATTTTACTTGAGAAATTGTGCTTGTAATATTATTGGTTGACCACAGTTTTGTCCCACCTCATGCCCGCCTTACTAGTTCCCATGTTTCCTACCTTGGACCTGCCTCACTCATAGATTTGCTTTATAAAAATCCCTAGAAAAGGCAGGTTCTTTGGCAACTCATTCAGATCCTCTTCCGTCCTCTCTCAGACAGAAGATTTCTTTCCCTCAATAATATATATTCTACTCTTAACCTTTGTTGTTTTAAAATTCATTCTTCTATTGTAGAGAGCACAAACTCTCCCAGATATCTTTTGCTGGGAATTTCTTTTCCCCATATCAATTTTGTTAAACAGAGCTGGAACTACACTGAGGGTAAGAATCAATGATATTATCAGTGTATAAATATATTTTGAATTTTTAATGTGGACACCAGATAAATTGTTGTTTTTTATTCTTCCATTGCTCCACTCTACTTCCAGCATTTCTTTTTTATTTTTATTTTCCGTCTTGGCTTATTTTCCCCAAATTTCTATCCAAGGACAGTTTTGACCTATTTCCTAGAGTGGTATGAAGAGTCATGTAGGCTGGAAATTGATATTGACAATCTGCCCAAATGATGACTGTAAATCCAAAAGAGCAACTAATTTTCAATTTCTCAAACTCAAAATACAAGGTAGCTGAGCCTTATCAAAAAAAGAAAAAAAAATAAGAAAAACTTTCAACAGTTAGTGGTCAAAGAGATAATACTGCAGGTGTGTGTGTGTATCAAACAATTTTTTAAGTTAAACTTATTGAAAGCTTAAAAGTAATAAATGATACAACTCTGAAATATAGAAATGATTAGTGTAGGGAAGAAGTGTGAATGTTTCCCATATTTTAAAAAAAAGATAATAAAATATAGTTAAAAAAACCAAAAACATTAGAAATGATATGGAATGTCACTAAACAAAATAATAGAAATTCAACAATGGTTGTTCTATTGTTGCCTTCAAATTAGTTGCTCAGATTACCAGATTAAAGCATATAAAATTCTTCCAAAAAAGTTATAAAAATTAAAAAGAAGAGAGAGAAAAAATTAAACATTACCTGTTCCTTTCAATAGTACAGCAGAAATCAGCAGTACAGTTATCCAAGCTATACTGTGTGTATACATATATTTACATTTTTCCTTTTCTTCTTTTCTCTTTTCCCTCAGCCATTATGTGTGGACTGCAGAACAAGGTGATTCATATATGCTCAGTGACAGCAGGTGGCAATTTTTCTATTGATGTGAACTTGCTGGACATGCTAGAAAGGTGTCATTGAATTTTCAAGGTGAAAATAATGTCAGATTACTTAAGAAAACCTCTATTTTACATAGAAGTAAGTGAGGCCTTCTTAAAAGAATACTATAGCTAAATTGAGGAAAATCTAGGTCTCTACACTATCACTTTTCAGAATCTCTTCTTGTTAGGTAAGCAAATTACACACTTTTACCAGTTTGAGTTTTGCAAGTGGGCACTCCTTAACTCTTTGTCAGCCCTATTAAGCTAGGCTAACTTCCTAGTGCTAAACATATAATCATTTTTCATTTCTTGGCAATCTGTTCTATTAAATTTGCATATTCAAATATGCAGCATTTATGGCAGATCTCTAAAAGAAAACCCACTAAATTCCTAGGATATTCTCTTTCTCTTTGGTTAAGGACAGAGATTTGAATAACAACAGAAAGAAAGTAGAAGTTAGGCAGTGCTTTCACAAATGAAATTAGCAAGTTTCTACCGTTTAAAGGTTCTATTTGTAATTCTAAAACCCTTTTCCTTTTCTTCTTGCTTCGCTTCAGGCATGAATAAAACTGTTGGGGAGGGGGAAGAATCTTTGCTTTTCTTGTAATGGGTGAGAGATAACTACACACTGAATTTACAAAATACTTTGCTAGTTATGGATTGTATGAGTAAGCACAGGATGAAGATCAAGGCTTGGATCTTAACAGTAATATCTGCAGAGTCACTTTGCTGGATACTTGAAAAATCTACATTGTTTAACTTGACAATCTTCTCAAATGATATCCACAAGTATTTAGCATTAAAAAGCTCAGTGTAGAATTTGAATTGCTAATGTGGAGTTGCCAATTCAAGGTTCTACAATCCAAAACAAATTCCAAAAGGAAAAGCAAAAAAGAACAAGCATAATTAGGAGAACAGCCAAGTTGACTCCCATTTAGTAAACTTGCTTCTGGGCAGTCCTAAAGGGCCTTACCCTGTTTGACTTCCAATTGTCTTGTCTCTCTCCACCAGTCTCTGAGGAAAATCATGCCTAAGAAAAAGTGCAAGTTATTGTTGCTGAAGCCAAAAGAGAAAATGTACAGTTATATTGGCATAGGCGGAAAATGATCTCAGTGGATGACCTCCAAATGATATAGGGAAAAAGAAAAGAAACTCCCAACCTGAAAGGTACCTGAGACGAGTTCATGTTCTCTAAACTGAAGAATGAATTTTAGGAAAAAATGGAGATTAGGAGCAGAATATATTTAAGAAAAAGCTTCTGTCCAACAGAGGGACAGAAGGGGAGCCTGAGTGGGTTGTCCTTGGGAAGCTGTCTTTTCCAGGGACTGTTATAGAGTAAAACCTTGTGGTGAAGCGGGTCTAAGTTGGAAACCTTGAGAACTCTTAGGTGGGCATGAGGTGAGACAATACTATCATCAACCAATGGATTACAAGCACCATTGCTCAGGTAAAATTCATTAAATCCAGTACCAAATAAAGAAGCCAGTCACATAGCAAGGAGGCATGAGTATGGGAAAGGGTCTTTTCCTGTTAGGGGTTGGGTTAGTGACTCATTTGGGCTCTTTCAAGGTGACTGATAACTATTTAGAATATCAATCCCTGATGTCCATCCCTAGGGAAGTACATGGCTGCATTTGTTTCCTATTTTCTCTTGAGGTCTGGCCCATGCAGGAGCATTTGTGTCTTCCCCCTTGTTTTTTTTTTGGTAGGGGAGGGCCCAGGGGGAAGATATAGATAGATAGATAGATAGATAGATAGATAGATAGATAGATAGATAGATATAGATATAGATATATATTTTTAATTGAAAAACAAATATCAATGAAACAGTTTCAAAACTGATTAATAGGACAGTTTCAATAATTAATGCATTGTACATTGCTATCTTCTTAGTAGTTATCCATACTACAAGATGCAGACAAAATATCCTGTCCAAACACTATTAGTACAAATCTTTATTCTCATTGAATTAAGCAAAAGTAGCTGTATATCTATCCTAACTATTCTGCTTATGCAGATACAAAATGGTCCTTCCTTTGTATTGCCTTTTTTTTGTTTAGTCCTGTCAGAAATGGGTGTTCCATTGGCATCTAAAAGCTATAGGTGTGTGAATTCAGCAAAACAGTCCAATACAGTCCAGCAATCCACAATAGTAGTGGGTTATCCACAGAAGTTGTTGACTTGAGCCTTTCACAGCTCAGTATGTTAATATGGCTTTACTTTATATGTCTTGTTTTTATACTTTTCTGCTGGATGGTTAAGACCAAGGTAAAGCAAGAGCTGTATAACAAGAAATGTAACTTTTGTATCTGCTAAGGTCAGTTAAGTCCCCTCAGGATTTATCCTGTAACTTTGTACTGCAGCTTGCAGATGCTTTGTCAGTGTCAGCCATGTGGATGAGTCACAGCCATTGCTTGACAATTTGCTGTCTGTGAAAGCCTGAGAGAAAGTTTTCTCTGCAGGTGACTTTCCCTAGGCACACTCTACATCATTGATCATGTTGCTCTGTGGCCCTATAATCTCCTTGATCAGAAAATTTGGGACACAACTGAGTTATATGATGTTACAGTATAGGTTCTCCTATGTCCTGAGTCTTCCCTGACCTTCAAAGGCTATGGTCAAAATATTAGCTGTCCTTGCATCCCTTCTATTTCTCTAATTTTTGGTCTGTAAACTTAAGTTGTTAACCCTCCAGAAGAGAACATTATTATTACCCTACATCTTATGCAATTGGGTTTAACTTCACTATCCATCTGAATATCAAGCATCTTAGGCATAACATGGAACAGGTATTTTCCATCAAGTATTGATATGTTAAACTTTAAGTCCCTACAGAATATAGTGATAAATTTTTTTTAATGAAAAATATGAATAACCAATTACATAGTTTTACACAGAAATTTAGAAGTCTAACCCTATACAGCATTGTAGCAGGACAGTCCTGTGACTTTTTTTTCTTTTTCTTGTGTCTTTTTTTCATTTATTACCCATTTAAAAAAAGTTTTACTGGTAAGACAGTATGGTAATAATTGTCTGCCCTATTTAGTGGGTTCCTTCTGTTCTCGTTTGTGGAGTTCCGATCATTTTGGCCCCCTCTAGAATATATTAGTAATCTGTGTATTTGTCATCATGAAATTCTTTAGCTGTTCTTTGTCATGCAAGTATTTCACTTCTCCATCAAACTTGAAAGAGAGTTTTATAGGGTGTAGTAGTCAGGGCTGGAATTTGTTTTCATAGAGAACTTGAAATACTCTGTTCCATGCTCTTCTTGCCTTCATGGTTTGTGAAGAAAAGTTGGCCATAATTCTGATGGGTTTTCCTTTGAATGTGATCTCCTTCTTTTCTCTAGTGGCTTTCAGTAGATTATTCTTTTGTAGGATTTTTGGGATCTTGACTATTATATGTCTCGGTGTGTTTTTCATTGGGTTGAAGTTATTTGGCATTCTGTATGCTTTGGTTACCTGGATATCAGATTGGTTCCTCATATTTGGGAAGTTTTCTGCTACTACTTCTGTCCGTATTCTTTTTATATCATTTGTATTGACTCCTTCTTTCTCATTGATGCCTATTAGTCTCACATTGTTCATTTTTGCATCATCTTGCAGGTGATGGATTATTTTTTCCTGCATTCTAGTTGTTTTTAAGAGATCCTTTCTTACCTTTTCACTAGCTGCACCCGTGTCTTCAACATCTGAAACTCTGTCTTCACTTTCACAAACGTTTTTGCCGGCTTGTGATTGAGATTTTAAGTTCCTCTACATCTCTTTGACTCCGCTTCATGTGATCTATTTCTTTCCTGTATTGCTCATTCAAGGAATCTATGATTTTTCTAATTTCCTCTATTTTTTTTAATCAATGTCATCTTTAGAGGCAGTTGTTAATTCTTTTACTACAGAATTTTTTCAGATTGGTTTTCCTCCATTTTTCTTTACTTCAGATGCTATGAATTCAGAGATTTCTTTTTTTTTAATTCCAGAAATTAATTCTGCTGTGTCCCTCTATACCTTTCTACTGTTGTTTCTTTACTTCTAACGCTATTAATTCTTACATTTCAGCTGAGCAAGTGTCCTCTGCTCTTGTTTAGGGTGGGCTTGAGCCCTGAGATTGCATTTTGCTCCTTGTCTTTGTCATTTCATATAGCACTGACCTCTGGCCCTTGGTGTAGAGCTTTGGTGCAATTATAACTTTAGCACCTACTGAAATTCAGGTGCAAGTCTATTAAGTTTGAGCTTATCTATTTATGCCTGGCCTGGGTCTAGTTGTTGTGTTTAGCTCCTTCCTGCTGTAGCCCTTGGAAGTGAACTTGTTGTGCCCCTTTGGCACAACAGTGAACCTGTGGTGGCCCTCTGTTGTGCCCCTGGCCCAGGGGGTACAGGGGAGCACAGAAGCTCTCCTACACACTAGCCTAGTCTGGGCTTGGGCTGGATCTGGGGGTCCCGAGAGCATCACAGAAGTTCTCACTCACTTCGTAGGCTTGGGGGCACAGGCTCCAGAGGGTTGAAGGGTTCCTGAGGGCATGGTAGAGGGTCTCACTCATGTGGTTTGCCTGAGTTTTGGTCTGGAGAAGTCCCATGGGAGCAAGGAAGCAGGAAGCTCTCCCACACACTCTCTGGGCCTGGGCTGGGCTGGATCTCTGTCTTCCAACTTGTAAAGACACCTTGTATTCCATATTGTTTCCTTGAGGTCCTGGCCCTGTCTGCCTGCTTATAATACTTCTATCTAATTCAGCTGCCTACAACAGTATGGACAAGGACTTTCCTGGAAGGGACAGGCTAAGGAGGCTGTTGTCCTCTACCCAAGCATGTTAATCTGTGCTGATCATACTTAGGGGAAATAAAGGGGTGTAGTCTTCCTCTTTTTCCTGAGGTCTCCACCCACAGGTGTGCTATGCACTGACTCCTGGGTCCCAGTCCTGTCTGACTGCCTATAATATTTCTAAATAACTTAACTATCTATAATAATAATAAGTTAATCCATCAGTTATTATGTAGTACATATGTTTCTTTTTCATGCAATAGGGAAAAAGGCCACCTAGGAGTCATACCAATACTCACTGAAATATAAAATGAATTTGTGTCAAAGATTTTCTTCAACTCATTAGTTAATGACAGCAATATCAGAGAAATATTACTCCCAACCTGCTAGATGTCAGATATGCTGAATTTGTATTCCCTAAAATGAAAGAATGAATTCCAAAGGACAAAGGAGGTTAAGAGTGAGAAAATGTCAGTATGAGAGATAGCTCCTGAGAGACAGGAGACCAGAAGTTGCCATAGAGGTCTTTTGTCAGGGTAATTTATCCATCATAGTCACCATGTGGGTACAACATGGGTCAAGCTGTGATCAACCTAAAGGATTCCAAGTGTAACTGCTAATATTGATTACAAGTGTAGCTAATAAGTGTATCTGCTAATATTGATTCAGTGGGGAAGTAGATCCTGGAGCAAAGGTACACTAAGGAACAAAGCATGTTGGGAAAGGATGGATCTGGATGCTCTGGTTGGCCTCCTGGATCACTGATCTGCATTTCCTGGGAAGGATGGTGCTAATTATAGTCTAATTCCAAGTTACTGCTTCTCCTTTAGGGAGGCATGCACGTAGGTCTTTATCTTTAGAGACACGGCATCCTCATCTTGAGGCCCAGCCTTCAGATGCACCTCCAGCCACAATTCTGATATCTTTTCTTTTATTTGCTGACTTTCTCGAGAGCTCAGTTCCTCTTTGATTATATACTGATTTCTGTCCCACTTATCTGCTCAGAATAACAGTATCAGTACGATGTTAAAGCTAAGCTAAAGAATATCTGGAGGGTAATTATATGCAGTTAATCAGACATGATTATATAATTTCCTAATGTTTATAGAATTATGAGACATCTTCTCTGTGAGAAATAAGAGATTCATTCTTTGTCCAAAATTTGTCAGTTTTCCTTAGCTTTTCTTCTCCACTAAGCTCACCCATGTTGGGCCTGTATTACTCAGATTTAACAAAAATTTTAAGTCAGTTTAGAAAGAACCTTCCACTTTTCATATCTGATTGTCCTAGTCAGCCTTCAACAAGATTCTTGTAAAGTCTGTTTATCTACAATCTCCTCTTACCTCTGACATTTCTTCTCAGCAATATTCCATCTATTAACTTCTACCATCCACCTTCGTTGTTTTGAGGGATCAGAGACTGTGTTAGTTTGCTCTTATGGAAAGAAGACACCTGAACAATTTATAAATAAGGAGGGTTTCTTTTGGCTCATGATTTTGGAGATTTTAATCCACAGTCAGTTGGTCCCACCTGCTTTTGGGCCCACAGTGGGGCTGCACATCATGGTGTGAGCCCGTGGTAGAATAAAGCCCTTCATTTAATAGACAGAACAGGAAAGAAAAGAGAGAAGAGACCAACGTCTCACAGTCTTCTACACTCCCCAGTGAGTTGAAACCCCTTTTAATTATCACCTATTGAAGTGTGTATACTTCCCAATAATAGTAAGCTGGGTAAAAAGCTTTTAAGCACAGAAAAAATTTAAATCAAACCAGCGTAAGGGCCTGCCATGCAGCTCTGCCCACGGGGCACACTGAGATGGCAATTAAGACTGGGTGTGGTGGTGCACGCCTGTAATCCCCATACTTGGGAGGCTGTAAACAAGAGAATCACTATGTCAGGCCTAGTAGTGAGACCCTGAAAACCCTGTAGACCCTTCCCTCAAATACAGAGAAAAAAAAAGTAAAAAGTAGTGCCTTAAATTATGCTATTTTTGTGTACTTGGTGTTTTTATCTAAATAAAATAGCAGAGTGAGGTCTGTCTGATGTTCTTCCAATTCTTTGTCTCTCATTCTTTTTCCCTTCTGAAGTATCTGAAGGTCATATTATGAATTTCTTTTATCTGGATAAAAGTATTTCTTACAGTATAATGCACTTGTCATGAACTCCTTTCTTGTCCTCTCAATAATTGGAGAAGATTAACTCATCAGAAGAAAGAGGAAGAAATGACAACATTTGCCTCATCCAGAGAGACTTTATACAGCATCTCACCTCTTTTCTTGAGGGTTTCTACTTCAGAAGTTTATTTTCATGTTTCTATTTATATGTTTATATTCCAGTTTATGTTCATGTAAATTTATTGTTAATCAGCATAACAAGATATCTTGCATAACAGGATAGTCTTGTTTGTCATACATATCCTACCCCCTCCCCAGTTCTATCCTGTCATCACCTCCTGGAGAAATGTCATGCCCCTATTCCTTTTTGTAGCTTAAGTGACACCTGTCAGGTAAGGGTTCTTTTCTTCAATTGAAATTGGAATCTCAAATTGTCAAAATATTCCCTTAATGCTGGCAGCTCTAAGCTTGGAATGTCAGTAATTCTTAGCTGTCTGATGAAATGAGATACATGTAATTTGCTTCAGTGATCACAAAAATTAAAACCAAGGCAACTCATAGGCAAACACTTTAACTGAAAAGATAGAGGGAAATAGGAAGGAGCATCAGCTTGTGGAGTTGAAGTTGGTATGGCTCTGACAAAGAAGATTAGATTGGTCTATTAATAAGAGAGGTCTTACTTTTTAAGAGAATATATAGGGCGGACTAGGTTGTGGTAATTTTCTACTAGTTTATGAGTAACATACTTTTTTAATCTCTCCCTCATGTTTTAGAGGACTTCTCTATGATGGGATATGATTAGGGGGTCATTCTTATCCTTGGAAATATCCTTATGTCCCTTCTGCATCTGGATCTTATAGTAAGACTAGGAGAATAAGGAAAGAATGGCTTTCAAACATTGTTAACAAAGAAGATGGGGAAAGACATGACTTCCCCTATAGAAGGTAGTGAGTCAGGGTCTAAGTCCAGGCTGAGATTCCCTCTGTCTCTGGTTGTCAAGAGGGTTTCTATTCTACTCCAATACTAGGATATTATATAAACTTCAAACGTCTGGCCTTTCTGCAAGTTTTATGTTTTGAGAGGTTCTGATTTATAGTCACATAATAAATTTGAATATCTTTTATTTTGTTAATCTATCTGTCATTTCATTCCAAAGAAATTATAGAAATATTAGAGGAAAAAGTTTAAACTCTCTTACAGTATAAAGCCCTACTCTTCTGTGTGATATTAGGAGTTAGGCACAGTTATTTACTGAACTTTCTTTCCTCTATTTGATACTTCCTCAATTGTTTTCATCACATTATCTATTGTCCAGCTGTAGTTTCTTTGACAGAAATGAAAATCAACTTTGTGTGTCCATTAGACACAAATACCTTTGCATTGTTATCAGTTTTATGTAACTTGGAACATTATGTGCTTAGTCAAAGGTGATTAAAAGAGGTAATTATAGATTCAGACAACCTTGAAAAATCAGCAAAAAGGACCAGTGAGATAGCTCAGTGGACTAAGCTCCTCTTAGGCACTCTCAGAGACTGGGTTTCGATTCCTGGCAACACGTGCCACACCAGCCCCACCCCTGGGCATGCTGAGTCGGCCACCGAGACTGGGTGTTGTGGCCCATGCCTGTAACCCCAGCACTGGGGAGGCTGAAAACAAGAGCAACTTGGACAAGCAGTGATTCACTATACCAAATAGATAAATAAAAAAGAAAAGAAAAAAGAAAGTCAGTAAGACTATGACCTTCATTCCACTGATAGAATGTCCAGTAACTATTACGTGGTGCCTTTCCACAATTTTGGTAGCAAACATGAAATCATGAAAACAAGTCCATGAGCCAAGATTCCACTGTCTATCTACTTTAATAACCTTTCCTGTTTTTTCATACATCAGAGTATAATGCCTTATGCTGAAACTAAGTTTAATGACATGAATTATTGACTTTGTGTGAACTCAGTAGCACATTTTGTTAAAAGTTTAATGTGCAGTTCACCTAGGATTACCTCAAGGGGCTGGTAAGATAGCTCTGTGGTCTAAAGTGTCTTCTTAGGCAAGCTTAGGCAAATTCACAGGGACCATGGCTGAATCCCTGGCAACACATGCTGTGCCAGCCCCTCCCCCCCAGGGTGAGCTGAGATGGCTACAAAAAAAAAAAAGTATTACTTCAAGATTCTAATGTTTAAACAAATTACTTCAAGATTCTAACATTTCAGAGACATTAATTCGAAGAAGAAGAAACATGGAAAATCTCTATTATGTGTAACAAAATAATTACTATCTGTAGTAGGCAGAATCATGGCCCCTAAAGATATCTATGTTGTAATTCTTGTTATCTATCAATATGCCATGCACAGGAGAATTGGGGTTACAGATGAGATTAAAATAGCCAATCTATTTTCTTTAAAATATTAAGATGGTCTGGGCCATCCAAGAACATCCAATATAACCACAAAGGTCCTTTGAAGCCAAAGAAAGAAGCTGGGCATGGGGCCACAGGACTGTATTCTGAGCACCGTGGAAGGCTGAGGCCAGGAGATCTCAAGTTCAAGCACAGCTTGGGCAATTTTCTGACTTAGCAAGAACCTGTCTCAAAGCTTTAAAAAAGTAATGATAACAATGGATTTAGGGAGTATCACAGTGCAACGTTCAATCTCCAAACCCACTTCCCCCAAGAAAACAGAGAGAGAGAGAGAGAGA
>NW_004524579.1:17863707-17867302 GCF_000260255.1 Octodon degus | reverse complement strand
AGAGAGAGAGAGAGAGAGAGAGAGAGAGAGAGAGAGAGAGAGAGAGAGAGATGAGTTGAAGCAAGATGCCCCTTGAAGAGGGTGCTGAGAGGAACAATGCTACTGATTTTGAAGATGACTGAAGAGCTAAGGAATGTGGGTAGCTTCTAGAAAATAGAAAGGGAAGCAAAGGTATTTGCCCTTTATATCTTTCTAAAAAGAAGGCACCTTTGATGGTAGCTTGATTTTTTTTCCCCAGTGGGATACACACAGGTCTTTCATGGGGCTCAGAAAATGGAATTCCAAACTATAGCACTTTGCCATACTGAGTACCTGAAATTAAAAGATTCTGTAAAGCCTCCAAACAAAAGTTTCTCTTTGAACTTCTTCCCTCCTCTCTCCTGCCTCTTTTTCCTCCTCTGAAATCAGTCATAGAAAGTTTACTCACTATCTTCCCTTGTCTTTCATGTAGGTCTCCATTACACAAGGATCCTGCTCTAGATAAAGGGAAAGAAACACCGCACAGAGAGGCTGAGAAGGATTTGTACATACCCCGTTGTGTTCTTAGTCTCAGTTTACTATATCAAGTCATGTCTTTTCATCAAATCACATTCCTCAATGGCTACCGATTCTGCATTAATTCTAAGGCTAAAAATCAACAAATTTTCCTGGGTCACTGAGTCTTCATTTCTCAAGGGATCCATGCCACATAAAATTTCAATTGATGGGATTGGGAAGATGGCTCAGTAGAATAAGTGCTTTCCTGGCAAGCACAAAGGCCTGAGTTCAATCCCCAGTTCTGGAAAAAAAATTTGATTGAATAATTTTATTATATGTTTATTTTAGGAACCATCTTTTGTTCTTGGAATGCTGTGTATGACACTTAGCATGAGTGAAAGTATCGCACATTTCCTACAACTTCTAAGCATTAGATTTTTGACATAGTAAATGTATATTTTTGAAGCTACTATTTTATATCTTAAATATAATGCCAGTAGTAGGAAACTAGTACGTTGATCCATAGGAAGATAATCAATGGTAGTTGGAAATAAAACACCCTCAGAATATAAGATATAGTCGAGCAAAAGCTAGCAAAAAAAAAAAACATCTGATCATTGCTCTCCAACTTATCTCTAAATCTAAAATAGAAGAGACAGGCCAGTGGCACTTGGCAAGATGGGAATGTTATCATTTTAAAAAATGTAAAATTATGTCTTTCAGGCAACTGTAAAATGAACTTAGTGCTATCAATTAATGTGGAACAAGAAAAATATTAGAACCTGCTAGTACAACTCCTGATAATAATAGATATTTAGAGGAATTAGCAAATAAATGTTAGGATGATATGGTTGAATTATATATAATTCATTAAGCATTCAGTGAGCCAGAAATTGCTGGGACCATTTGTTACACAAAATTAAAAGTTATTGTATCTGTATCAGACAAAATTTTACAAGCTGACAAAATACTTTACTAAGTTATGAACCCCCATTAATGAGACGAAGTATTTCTCTCCACTCCTCAGTGTCCTCAGGAACATTAACATCTGGGTAAAAAAGATATCACCCAAATATCTGCTTTATTTTCAAGTGTCCAGGAACAGAAAATGTTGTCATTTGGAAAACACATACTATCAGATAGCTGTATTAAAACTATGAATTAGTAAATAGAAAGAAAAAGCCATTTATTTTCATAGTATAAGTAAAGGAAAATAGCTACTATAAAAATAGGAAAGATTGTGGGAATATTTTTACTTCAAAGAAGATTTGATTTTTGTTTTGTTTTCAAAGAAATGCAAGAAACCCAGGCTGTTTGAGTGGTGGTATCTTTAGAATTAAAAATTAATTTAGGTAAACAAAACATATACTAGACTCTGTTTTCCAGCGTTACTCAGAGAAATACAGACAAAGTATTTTAAGCAACTGAAAAGTATACATAGGAAAGCTTGGAAAACAAAGATTTGTAAGCAAGCATGTTCCATGGAAGGAATAGGAATCTTATCACAGTGAGTCTATGTTGAGGTCGTCTCCCTACGTGAGAACCAGGAACAAATGCCAGCCTGTTAGGGTCTGCAGCATTTCTATCTCTGTGGGGATGATACTCAGGGACATGGAAGAGCTATTCTGGAGCATCCCTTGAAATGAATGCACAAGCTGAAAACATACTCCTTCTCTGTAACTTCACTCAAAATATTTTGCCTATTAATCTGGAGTTAAGTCATAATGAAGATATATGAAATATGACATGGATGAAAACCAAATCTGTAACTGCCGATTAGAATTCCAGGTCAAAGGTGGATTTGCTTTAAGGGCTAGCCAGATAGCTCAGCAGGCGCAGGGACCCACGATCCATGGTGTGGCGTGGTGGCCCCACCCCTGGGGTATGCTGAGATAGTGACTGAGACTGGGCAAGACGGTGTGCGCCAGTAATTCCAGCGCTTGGGAGGCTGGAAACAGGAGGATCACTACGAGTCTGATCTGTGTAGTGAGACGCTGTAGACCCTGTACTAAATACACTTAAAAAAAGAAAAAAAGAAGATATATTTGCCTTATAGGTAGGGTGTTCCAGTTTAGCGAGGTAAAACCATGAAGTGGGCCCATAAGATTTTAGAAATGTCTCTCCAATATTGGGGATTAATAATAACCCCAGATACTGATAAGGTTATAGAAGAAAATGTAAAATTGATTAGATAGTGAAATTCAGTGAGTAGTGTAGAACCATTTAAAAGTTTAAAAAAATCATAAATACCTTTGACACTAGAGATAGTCAATAAATCTGAAAGGGATTTTAACATAATTTTATTTTAAAAATTTGGAGAAATAAAGTAAAAGAGGTCTCCATTTGAATGAGAACCAATGTAGAAAAATCTAGAAATCTTAGAAATGAGAAAATATAATCAACAAAGTAAATCATCAAAATTGGGAAACTCTTGCAGTTGAAACAGCAAATTTGATCAAGCTGAAGAGATAAGTGGTGAGTTAAAAGATGAAAGAGAGAAACTTTCCCAGAAGGTAACACAAGGACAATAAGGTTTGCAAACACAATACATGCATAAATACATGCAGCCAAACACACAGGCAAGACGAGAGACCCAGTGAGGTAGCTCAGCAGACTAAGAGCCTGCTTAGCTGAACACAGGGAGCAGGGCTCGAGCCCTGGCACCAGGTGCTATGCCCCTGCCCCCAGGCTCCCTGAGCTGGCCACTGACACTGGGTGTGGTGGTGCACACCTGTAATCCCAGTGCTGGGGAGGCTGAAAACAGGAGGATCACTATGAGTCTGAGCTGCATAGTGAGACCCTGCATCAAATAAAAGAAAGAAAGAAAAAGAAAGAAAATAGATAAGAAAATCAGATATGCTTCCAATAGGAGATCCAGAAAAAGAAAGAAAAATAAAGCCTAAAAAGAATAAGGATATTTATTTTTTAAGTTTTAATTTTTATTAATATATATTTACAGTACATAATCATTGCACTGGCAGGGAGCTGATAAATGTGCATAGCACATCCTAATTCTGTTTTTAAAAATCTCCCCCTCCTCCTCTCCCTCCTCTTCCTCCTTGTCCTCCTCCTCCTCGTCCTCCTCCTCCTCGTCCTCCTCCTCCTCGTCCTCGTCCTC
>NW_004524579.1:17859638-17863607 GCF_000260255.1 Octodon degus | reverse complement strand
TCAGTCCTATCATCCTCTTTCCCATTATTTATCTTTTTATTGCTCTTTATTTATATTTTGTATTTCTCATAAATGAAATCGTGTAATATTTGAAGTGATATCGGTGACAAAGTTTTAGAAAAAAAGAAAAGATTATCTTCCCCATTATAGGATAATAAGTAGGATTTTTTAAAGTGATCTGAAGAGTTCCAAATAAATTTACACTCATTATTAGCATACCTAGCTTGTATTTATTATTATAGATTAGAAAATATACAACAAGCAAAACATTCAGTCTCCTTTTAAGATCAATAAAACTAAAATTACATGGTATGTTTGGAAATAATCAAATAATGCCCAGGTAAAATGTCAGTGAAAGACAAAATTGAATTCCAAATGATATCACTAAAAAGAGACAAGAACAACATGTCATACTAAGAAAGTATCCCATCGATGACATAATGGCCATAATCTAGTATATATCTAAATACATTGCCTTGAATTTATAAAGAAAAATACTACAAAAATGTGTAAATAACAATGTATTTGTACTTATATTGGGAAAATTTACCATAAAATGATTGTACAAACAGATAAAAAATGAGTAAGAAGAAGAGATCTGGGGCTGGTGAGATGGCTCAGTGGTCTAAAGCACCTACTTAGAACAAGCTCAGCAAAGCAGAGAGACCGCAGTTCAATCCCCCAGCACCACAGGCCAGCCAGCCCTGCCCCCTGGTGGGCTGAGCTGCCCCCCCACATAAATTAAAAAAAACTTAAAAAAAAGAAGAGATCTAAGTATGTAATTTATAATTCTAATTTGTTAAAATCTGATTCTGCAGACACACGTTTTATTTAAGTATGCATGGATGCTTACCAACAATGACTGCACGCCGCTCTGAGGTAGCAAGACCTAGCCGTGCACACCCTCACTTTGCAGTGCTTACACAATGTGCTCATATCGCAATGAAAACATGTCTTTAAAAATGCATATAGCTAGAAGTCAGATAAATAGCCATATAAAGAGAACATAATTAGCTCAAGAGGAAACCACGGCGATTTTGAATCATTTTATTATTATCGTAGTATTAAAAATTATACAGTAAAGCCATAACTAAGAGAAAAATATTCTGGCTGACATATATTAATTAGAAGAGATGAATGAACATAAATGAATTGATATCACATTAAGTTTTGGAGGTACTTACGTGGAGCTATGTGGAGATCAAGTTCTCTCACTGTAAAATCAGTTAGTGGACCATTTGATGAGTTAATATCTATGGAAAAATATTTTAGACTCTAGAAATACCATAACTATAAAATTATTGTAAACAAGTGTAGTCTGCTTTCATAGCAGATGTCCAAGGGGCTCAGGTCGAAGGATAGATGTTGTCCATGATGAAAATCCCACAGAATCAGGTAGAGAGCAATGGTCCATAACTTGATTATGTAAGTGCCTGATTTGTTTTTCAGGTTTTTTTTTTTTTTTTTTTTCCGGAACCGGAGATTGAACTCAGGCCTTTGTGCTTGCCAGGCAAGTGCTTATTCTACTGAGCTAACTCCCCGACCCAGTGTTTTTCAGTTCTTGATTAAATATTAAATTCTCAGAAAGATCTCTAGTAATGTGAGTTAAATATTTCACAGGAATTTGCTAAGAACTTTGCAGAGAGATCTTGTGGCCAATTCACCCATCCTTTTTCAATGTTAGTATGTTCTCTCACTCTAAAATAATATCATAGCAAAGGAGAAGAGAAACAAATGGCATAGTTATAATGTACAATACTAATTTATATCTCACTACTTATGCCTATATGTATATAATGGTGTATGTGTGCGGCCATAGAGAGATATAGCTTCACTCTTCTCACACCTCTGATAAGTCTAGTCTCTATTTATAATTGTTATTTCATGAATGTCATAGAGATAGAATCATGCATCATATCATTATGAGATTGGAAGTTTCTACTTAGCATAAGTTCCTCAAGGATCACAATTGTGTCATTTACCAATGATTTGTTTATTCCTATTGCACATCAGTACTCTATGATATGACTTGATTGCTATTTGTCTAGGAACTGAGGTATTTTTAATCTTTTTAAAAAAATTTATTTGTGTGTGTGTGTGTGTGTGTGTGGCCAGCTCAGCCCACCAGGGGGCGGGGCTGGCTGGCATGTGGTGCTGGGGGATCCAACCGCGGTCCCTGTGCTTTGCTAAGCTTGTTCTAAGTAGGTGCTTTAGACCACTGAGCCATCTCACCAGCCCCCTGAGGCATTTTTAAATAAGCACTTTTCTTTGCTACAAGTTCTGCATAGAGGGGAATATTCAACGTAGACAACTGTGCCATGACAGTGGAGACTGAAAATTTGTTGCTATGCTTCCCATACATTCTGGTCTTCAAACTAGTAAGATAAATTAAAAAATTGTGTATGGAATACATAGGTGTATCAGCCTTGGTATGATATGTCAGATTTCTGACATTGTATCAAATACTGGAGATAATAAATTTATTAAAAAATATTTCTGTGGCTCCCAATTTCAGAGGTTTCAGCTCAGGACCGCTTGGCCCAGCAGCTTCGTGTCTGCGGCAGCTTATTATTGCAGGAGACCATTATGAAGTGCCACTGCCTCTTAATGTGCAGAGAGAAAAGAGCAAAGAGGAGCCTGGGGTTCCATTATCCCATCTGAGAGCACTTCCCCGTGACAGAAGACCTCCCACTAGACCCCTGGAGCCCAGATAATGATTTGTCACCTCCCAAGAGGACAAAGGGATGGGAACCAAGCCTGCGACATGTAGAAGTGAGAGAATGTTCCAGATCCAACCATGGCACCTGGATTAGAAAATATTCTGTCAAATCTCATATCTTATCTTTGTGTTTAAAATGCACCTTTTTGTCTCTCAGGAACTCATTGTTTAATTGTGATGAGAAGATTAACTCAACTCATAAACACTGAAAGTTAAAATGAGTGCACTGCATGTTTTATAAACACTGAGGTGGGGCCGGGGAGATGACTCAGTGGAATAAGCACTTCCCTGGCAAGCGCAAGGGCTTGAGTTCAATGCCCGGTTCTGAAAAAAACAAAACAAAACAAAACAAAACAAAACAAAACAAACCCCAGAAAACAAAACAAAACAACAGCAACAAAAACCACACATAGGCAACAGTAGGTCAGATGCACTGAATGGATTCGGAGAAGTCGAACAGGAACTGCGGTTAATGTGGGCTCAGGCACCAGGCCCAAAGAAGGGTGGCATCAGCTGTACAGCGGCCCTCAAGGAATAGTCGAGTGTGTCTAGTCCTGAACAAGGTGAACAATAAAGCTTTATTTTTTCATTCCTCCTATTATGGCTAATAAAAAATTATGGAAGAATGGAATTCAGTGCACCTAGAGATAAGCACATTTCAGAATTGATGCTACTTTTTACAAAAAGCAAAAACATTCAGTTTTATGTTTCATTTTTATATAGCACCCTCAATAGGACCAATGTCTTCAGATGTTATTATTATTATTACCACATAAGAAGAATACAAAATAATATAAAAGAACCCAAAATGTTAGAAATGATACAGAATTTTACCAAACAGATCAAAATGGATTCAACAACGGTTGCTAGATTGCATAATACAGGTTCCTTCCCCCCCCCCCACATCAGGGAGTGAACTCAGGTTTCTGTGCTTCCCCCCCCCCCATCAGGCAGACACTTATGTCACAGCTATCTCCCCATCCCTGTATAGGACAGTTTTGATTGTCATTTCCAGTTCAAAAGAGTATGAGATTTCTACATTGTCATGGCCCAAATAGGGTACCAACAATCTGTAGCTTACAGCATCGTTTTTAATAGTAAGATCCAGAGCCCTTTACCTATGTAACCTTCTCTCACCTAGCATTTGAGCCTTGTTACTGGGGATTTCTTTTATTTATTTATTTTTTTATTTTTCAACAAATAATACACTGCATATATTCTTCTTAGTGGTTAATTGCTGTACAAGATGC
>NW_004524579.1:17847473-17853778 GCF_000260255.1 Octodon degus | reverse complement strand
TGTATCAGAAGGAAGTAGTTCCCTGAATTCTCTAACTGTTGGCATGGTTTTCATTCTCTTCCAATTATCTCCTATCTCACGTGGCAACCCATGGCTGAGGACATCTTTTTCTTTTCATAGAATCAGTTTTCTCTTCTTCCAGGAATACTTTCTTACTTGTTTCTTTCCAGTCTCTGGTATACTTCTGTCCTGAGAGCCCTTTTTAATAGAAAGATGCTCAACACACATTTAATATCCCCTGATGTTCTTGTGTTTGTTTTCTCAAGAACACAATGATCTTCTTGAAGACAGGAACGCATCTTAATGGTTCCTTCTATCTCAAGCACAGCACTTCCAGCTAGAAGTTATTCAATAAAGAGAGACTGAGTAAATAAATATTTTTAGACCAAAAAGAGATTTCCTTAAATTACGTCTCATAAAGAAAGATGAATCATGGATATTTAATAAGCTATTTAGAATTGGAGAGAATAGATGGATGACTTCCAAACAAGGTGAAATGGCTATATATTGGTAACAGTAACATAGAACTGAGAGTTTTGACATCATTTCCACTTGGGTTCAAAAGGCAGCTGATAATCGCCAGACATGTGTATTCCTTTAGCAAGTTATTCATATTCTGGGATTGTATTTCTGTGATAGTTTAGATCTGGAATGTCTTCATAAAGTCTCTTGTGTTCTGAGGTGGGGGCTTTAGACGGTGACTGGATCAGGATGGCATGGCTCGCTAATGATGGCATTGTAGCTGAATGTGCCATCAGGAGGTGGGGCTTGCGACATGGGAGCAAATCTCCCTCTCTGGATCCTCTCCTGACTCTCCATGAGCACATTGACCTGTGCAATTTCCTCTGCCGTCCACTATCTCTGTGTCATTTTGGCCATGGAGCTTGTTGATAATGGATTGAAGCTTCCAAATTATGAGCCAGTAGAAAACCTCCCCTCATTTAAGTTATGGGTGTGGGGATTGAGTCTTAGCAAATAAAAAAATCCCACAACCTCCTACTGTGTAACTAATTAATTTTGCTCAGGGTGTTCAGGGTCTCACTATGTAGATCGGACTCATAGTGATCCGCCTGCTTACAGACTCCCAAGAGCTGGGATTGCAGGCATGTGCCACCACGCCCAGTCTCTGTGTAATTAATTATAAAATAAATACCACATATTTGAGGAAGGATTAAAATTTTTAAATGCTTTGCAGTGATTAGGAAATCACAGAGGGGGAGAAGCCTAGTCTGCGCGTATGGAAACTGATCCTAGCATGGCGTTGTCTTGATCACAGCTGCTTCCGGACCACTGCAGACTCCTATCCAGGCTTACTGCCTGTTTAGATTAAAATATTTTTAAAGTCTCTAAAACTACTTTGAGAAATACAATTGATTCTTAACATTTCCAAAGTATCTGGACCATGGAACTGAGCAGCTCCATTTGCAATACAGATTTCTGACAGGCGCGTGCCAGAGCTGGTGCTCCAGATGGCACCGGGACAACTGCATTCCCCTTTACAGTGATTAGGAGACAAAGCATGAATATCTTATATTTAAGTTTCAGCCAGTCTCTAAAAGCAAAGCCAAATGGTGAGAGACTTGGCGGGTGACCGGGCTAAGCGAGAAGGATGACGAGAAAGGAGCCAAAATGTAATACGATCGCGCCGATGGGTTCCTTCCGTGCTGGGAGGGGCACGGCCGCGGGTGCCAGGACACCTGAGACATTGTTCATTCCATGCATGTGAAAAATGGAAGCTCGAAGCCTCCAAACACCTGTGCTCGCTCAGCTTGCAGTCAGAGCTGATGCTGGATGAGAATTCAATTGTGCGCTCCGCGTGAGGGAAAGGAGGCCTCAGTGAGCCAAGATCTCAGGCCTCCACATGCTGCAAACGGATGTGCTGTCTTTTGCTTTTGGGGGGAACTCTGAAATATGGAGTGAGTGCTCCCCAGATGCATCTGTCCACCTTCAGAATTATTTAAAATGCAAAGTAACTCTCCCTGGGAGTTAGAAGACAGAGCATGTGAAGAGCCAGTTGATTCCAAAATTGGTATAAAGAGCAGGAACCATGCAGCACGACTTCCCGCGAAGCAGCCTATTCTCGCTGCAACCCAAGGCCGCAGTATATTCTGCCGTGGCCGGGGCTCAGCAGGAGCACACGAGTCTGGCTCGCTCCACGCGAGCCGCACTGGGGTGGTGTGTGCATCATGTGCAAGTGGTGCAGGAGCTCGTATCAGGGAAAGATGACGGAGCGCTAGGCAGCGTTCACGGCACAAGGCCAGAGCATGGCAGAGTAAGGGCTCCGTACACGCGCTAGAAAATCCGAGAGAGAGCAGACATGAAGTCAAATAAATGATTTCGGCCTAGTGTTGAGGAAAATCTACAGAACGCCCCGGGAACCTTCGGAATTCAGCTTGCTGTCAGTGAATACTCATCTGGTTGTTCCTTCCCTGAAACAGCATCTACAGCTCACAATAACCAATACCTTTGAAATCCCAACTTTATTTCCATCGTTTGAGTTTTTGAATGACTATCCACTCTTCTACTCTTAATTTCATTTTTAATCAATAAGGTACAGAGGAAATCTAGAATATTAAACCTGAAAGACTTGAATTCTTTTGTGCTGATTTTGCTGAACTTCACTTGTGACATCTTTAAAATTAGAATACATGAAAGTTAACACATCAAAACTTGTGTGTATATTGGAGGCTGGAGAGATGGCTCAGTGGTCTAAAACACCTACTTGGAACAAGCTTGGCAAAGCACAGGGACAGCTGTTCGATCCCCCAGCACCACATGCCAGCCAGCCCCGCCCCCAGTGGGCTGAGCTGGTCACACACACACACACACACACACACACACTAAATAAATATAAATTATTATATTTCCCCAGCCCTCAAAATGGAATAATTAAGAAGGGAAAGATAATAATTGTAAGTATATATGCACCATATACTGGGGTACATCAATGCATAAAAGAAACACTCCTGGACATAAAGGATTAAATTATCATCAATAGTGATATCAGGTGGAGACTGAATGTAATGGTGCAGGCCTGTAATCCCAACACTTGGGAGGCTGAAAACAGGAGGATAATTATGAGTCTAATCTATGTAGTTAGACCCTGTAACTAACCTGTACTAAACCTATACTAACCTATACTAAATACCAAGAAAAAAATTAGTGATAGCAGGTGACATGAACTACTTCCCTTTCATAAAGAGACATTTTGGGCTGGCAAGATAGCTTTGTGGTCTAAACTGCCTGCTTAGGCAAACTTAGCAAGCTCAGGACCTCAGTTTGATTCCTGGCACCACATTCCATGCTAGCCATGCCCCCAGGATGGCCTGAGCCAGCCACAAAATTCAAAACAAAACAGAACACAAAAGAGACATTTCCACTAACCAACAACAACAAATATTAGAGTCAAAACACACCTTCAAACAAACATCTACAGAATGTTCTCCTGTACTACAAAAAATGCATAATCTTCTTAGTGCTATATGGAACTTTTTCCAAGATAGACTGCATACCAGTCCAAAAAGTATGCTTTTAAATCCAAATGTGTTTGAATTATCCCACATATACTATTCATTCACATCACAATTTAGATAGAAATGAGTCACAAAGAACATATAAATTTTACAACTATCTTGACATCAAATACCACACTCCTGAACACTCAACAGGCAGAAGAAATTAAGGAAGAAATTATTTGTTTCCTAAGATCGAATAATAATGCATTGTAGCATGCCAGAACATGTTCGACACATTAAAAGGTGTTTTAAGAGGGAAACATATTGCTGTGAATGCTCAAAGTGGACAAACAGAGAAAACACAAATACTCCTATAGGACATCTTAAGAAGCTAGAAGAACAATTACAAGTCAAAACTAAACTAGTGGAAAGAGAAAAAATGAATGATTGCAGTAAGAATTAATGAAGTTGAAACCAAAATATCACAAAGATTCAGTGACTTGGATAGATGGTTATTTGAATGAATAAATCAAATAGGTCTATACTTAGCAAAACTTACCATGAAACAGAAACAAAAGAACCACATCAGTGCAATTAGCAATAAAAAGGGAAAAATCACAATGGACCCTGTCGAAATCCAGAAGATCTGCTGTATTGTATTCAGTAAATGTACTCCAGATCTTGAAAGCAAATGGAGAGATTCTTAAAAATCCAAAAGAACATTGAAACTGAGGCACTAATAATGAAACTGACATTGAAACTGAGGCACTAATAATGGTAATGATAGTAATAATAATAATAATAATAATAATAATAATAATGATGATGATGATGATGATAAACTACGAAAGCCCAAGAACTCATGTGTTCACTCCTGAATTCCACAAGAACTTCAAAGAGGATATAATGTGAATACTCAAATTATTTTATAAAATTGAAAGAATTGAAAGAGCTACAGTCTCTTAATGAATAGTGATTTGTTCTAATGGTGTTAGGATATCATGTCTGCATCTTGTACATCAATTAACCACTAGGAAGAATGTATGCAATGTGTTAATTATTGAAACTGTCCTACCAATTTGATTTGAAACTGTCTCATTGCTATTTGTTTATCAATAAAATTATGGGAAAAATTTCCTCTGTATGATTAGGCAATGATGATATCGTCCAACTTTTTTACAAAATTGGTTAAAATGATTTAAATGTGATGACACAAAAATAAAAGTTCTTTGAAAGTCATAATATGGTATACAAATTGATGGAGCCAACACATTGTGTGAATTACATTGGAGTTGAGGCTTGATACCCCAAAATGACTTGCTCCTTCCTGTAAAACTAGTCATTCTCTTCCCCACTGCGCTGTTATTCTGTCAATCTCAGGTTAGCACACACTTCTTCCTTGAATCCATCCTGAGAAACTCAGATACAGGAGGTAGCTCTCAGATGGCTTCTTATGTAAACAATGCTACCATTTATTGTGTCTTATCACAATGAATTATTATTGTTATGTTTTACTTAACAATTTGATTTTCTATTCATTTGAAGATTAATCTTTACATCCTTTAACTCACCCAGGCATGGAGTTCAATGAACCCGTGCAGTATCCTCTGTGAGGTTAGTGAGGAGAACTGCATTCTCTAGGTGATGAGCCTGCTGGGCACACATCTTCAAGTCTCCCAGCAACTCCCTTACCTAACTAGAAGGGCATATAGTGATTTCAGTTGGGGTCTTTAAATATTCATATTATTTTGAAATACCCATCACTTTTACTTTTTTATCTGTCTTCTGTGCCGATACTTTGCTGTTGTGATATGATTTACGTAATGATGGAGGAAGATTGATTTATAAAGTGTACCCAGACTAGACCTCAGTCATTAGGAAATAGCCACTTTGATTTTCAACCTTGTATCCAGATGGGAAAAAGTAAACCAAACTGAACAAACCAGAAAAATAATTACCCTGGATTTATATAAATAGTTCTTTGGAGAAGCCTGGTATAGAAATAAAAACATGGTTTTCTCCAGGTGAGATACCTGAACTCTGATCCTTTCCCAAGATACTACTTAATATGCTTATAACAAAGGATTGGGACCTCAGCAGCAGAGCTCAAGTTGGGATACCTAGAAATTCCAACTCATCTACTAGCTGACCAGAACATTATCCTGACTCCTGCTGACACAATGCTGTATTTCATTTACATTACATGATTTAGTCTTAAATCAAATTTTTTTTAAAAAATGCTATTTTATTGGGGCCAGGGAGATGGCTCAGAAGAATAAGTGCTTCCCTGGCAAGCACAAGGGCCTGAGTTTGACTCCCTGTTCTGAAAAAAAAAAAGTTATTTTATCACAAGGGTTAAGCTGAAGACTTATGGAGTAACAGAGGAACCTATTGCCATGTTGGACTGTGTGGATCTAGGAAAAATCAGGCTAGTGCCTGAGTCACTGCTCACAATAGCAGTTACACTGAACACTCAAGGCAGAATGACCAATAGGCCCAGCACACCTGAGCCTGCTGTGCTGGAGTAATTCTTAGCATGCCACCTTCCGTTCTCAGAAGTATCCTTGTTTAGGAAGTAAATTGCATAGTCACACTCTTGGATCTCATCTAGCTGGCAAGGACTAAGAAGAAGTCTCTGTGCACATCCGCACATGCGCCTGCTATGGTGTGCCTTGATGTCTCCATACATCACCAGCTCACACAAAACCCATAGCTTCCTTCATTTCAGAGGATGATGCAGTGCATGAGTGAAATAGTATCGATGATTAATGCTAATCTCTCTTTTTCAGAAATTAGATGAAGTTTTCAAACCACGTACAACTTATTTTCAAATGGTTTAATGAATGTGGA
>NW_004524579.1:17824284-17847003 GCF_000260255.1 Octodon degus | reverse complement strand
AAAAATGTTTGAATATGCACAGTTTCTGATTTTCCAAATTCTAATAGAGGTGTGGTACATCGTATAATACCATATTTGTTATCCTTATAATGAAACAAATGAAATGGTTTCATTCAACCCAAAAAACTTAAATTGATGTTGAAAAGAGTTGAATGTGAAGAACTGCAGTGACAAATTTGAATATAAATTGAAATTTACAAGCATTATGAAAGGGATAGTATTGGCAATCTTTCAAAACTACTTCTTCGTATCTCAAATACTTCTTCAGCCTAACACTATATTCTATCTAATAATATTTAATAATATTCTTGTGATTTTGTAAAATGTAACAATGAATTATGAAGCAGTTCATTATCCTCCAGCATCCTGGCTGTGTGCAGCTATCTCCCTGGATTGATTTTGGCAAATTTTTAAAACTGACACCTAAAGATATGATAAACACTATCAAAAGTCATTAAAATTTCAAGGACTAATGATTAGAAACTGATGAGAGATGTCTCTTCTGTGTAGTAATTCAGATTATGATAAATTGGAAATACTCAATATATTCATTATATAATGATACTTTTCTTATCCACGTATTTTGATATTCTGTGGATGGATATTAATTTACATCCTTGTTTTACTCAGATTTGAAGTTAGGTAAAGTGTCCATAGGTAGAAGGCAACTGCATGGTGGAACTCTGTATTAGTGCAATGCAGGATTCCTTTGCTTTTTAGAGACCTCCACTGAATTTAAAGTTTTGCAGTCAACTGGATCTTTCCCATTCCAATTAGAAAAGAATAAGCAGAGAGCTGAAAGACTTAAGTAATGTGTACTATTTTGAACACTTTGGTACTTTTCTTTCACTGCTGAAACAAAACGCCTGACACCCAGAATTAAGGAAGGAAAGGTTTATTTAGCTCACGGTTCCTGGAGGTTTCAGTCCATTATCAGTTATCTCCAAGCCTGGATGACACAGGCATTGGCTCAAGGCAGCAGAAGACAGTAAAGGCAGCAAGAGCAACAGGGAGGAGGAAGAGGAAGCCTCTTTTCCTGCCTTAGATTGTCTGCAAGCTGCCACTCCTCAGGGCAGACTAGCATTCACACAGTCTCCATGCCCTTCTCTTGCACGGGATGAGGATCTTTACAAAGTAAGAACCCTGGCTCCCTGCTGAGTTGCATAGTTGAACTTCAAATCTTCCCAAGTTGAAACAATGTATCAATGACTCCAAACAGGGAATATACATATTCTCCCTTCCTGTGTAAATAAAGCCGTTAATTTTCTTCTAATTTTAATAAGATTATTTTATAATGTGGTAGCATAATTCTCATACAATAGACTGTATATATTTCTTCCGTACATATTGATAAGAACTAAATATGTCTATACCTGTAAAGCCATCAATAAAATAAACATGTATGGCAACACCCTTCACCCTAATTTGCTTGTGACTCTTTGGAATCTTTAACTCACTTCTGTCTAATTTAACCACATGTAGGAAGCAAAAACTGATCTGCCTTCTGTCACTAGTTTTCGTTCCCTAAATTTGTATATACATAGAATCATGCAGTATGTCATTTTGTTTGTTTGTTTATTTTGAGCTCCTTCACACAGCCCTAGTACTTTGAGACCACCAACAGCTTTAAATGTATTAAGACATCATTGCTTTTACATTAACATTTCAATTTATAGCTCTGCCACAATTTGATTATTTCATCCCTTACAAATTGACATTAGGATTGGTTTAGTTTGGGGTCATTACAAATAAATCCAATATTCACATGCAAGTCTTTCTATAAATATGTCTTTGTTTCACTTTAATAAATATTTATGTGTGTAATAAATTGTATAGTAGGTACTTAACTTTTTAAGAAATCTCAAAATTCTTTTCTAAAGTGGATATAGTAGCTTAATATTTGTTAACAATTTATGATGTTTCAGATGATTCAAATTCTGGAGTTACTTGACGTGGTCAGTCTTCTCAATTTTATATATCCTGATTTGTGAAGGAGTATCTAGTTCTGGCATCAGCTTACATTTCACCAATGAATAATGGCGACAGTTTTTTTTACATGTTTATTTAAAGCCTGAGTATTTCTTAGTGTTTGTTGAAATTTATTGCTCAGTTTATCAAATTGCTTTCTCATTATTGAATTCTGGCTATTCTTTGTTTATTCTAAAAGCAAATTTTTATCAGATATTAATCTAAAATATTTTTCCATAGACTTATTTTTTTCCCTTTATATTGCCTTTCAAAGAACAGAACCTCTTAATATTACAGAAGTGAAATTTGTGATTTTTTAAACAAAGAGCAGTTTTTGTGTTGCATCTAATCTAACAACTCTTTGCTTAAAACAGAGCTATATTTTTCACATATAAAGTTGTGTAAATTTGTATTGTTATTTTTTATATTTAGGTTTATTCATAGTTAATTTTTAAAGGTTGGTAGAAGTATGGATAGATTTTCATATTTTGTATATGGATGTTCAATTGACATAACACTTTTGGAATAATTATCATTTCTCCAGTGAATTGCCTTACCATCTTTTATAAAAGTCAGTTTCATCTATATTTGTGGGTATATTCTTGCATTGCTAATTATTTTTTTAAGTTTGCATTTTGTTTTGTCAATCAGTCATTTTCTTAAAACTGTACCATTATACCTTAAAGCACATTATCAGAAGTTCCTTACTTTTTTCTTCTAATTTCATAATAGTTTAGTTTATTCTAATTCTTGAAGTTACAAATAAAATGTAGTGTAAACTTCTCCATTTCTAAAAAAAGAAATCCTGCTGAGAGATTGTATTAAATCTATATGCTAATTTAATGATAACTAACAGCTTAATATTAAATATTAATTCAAGAAAATGGTATCTTTCTCCACTTATTTAAGAATTGTTTAATTTTTGAGTAATATTTTATATTACTTTGTAAGTCATTCACATTAACACCAAATTTTCTCCTAGATTTCTATATTTTTTTTGGCAGAACTGGGGATTGAACTGAGGCCCTTGCGCTTGCTAGGCAAGTGATTATTCTACTGAACCATCTCCCTGCCCCCTTATAATTTTTTAAAAAATACATGTTCAATACAGCATTTCCATTTTATTTATTGTGGACATAAAAGCAGCTGAGATTTTGTTACTGTTCTGATACACTAAAAATCAGACAAATTTGCATAATAGCACTAAGGGTTTGTCTTTTTGTAAATTGTGTAGAATATTTTAAAATAGACAGTCATGTCAACAACAAATAATGACAAATTTGAATTTTCCTGTTCAATAGGAAACGTTTTTTATTTTTTTCTTTTCTGTCTGGTTATGAAATGTTTAGTAGATGCTTCAGGAAAAGTCTGAATAGAAGAAGTGATAATACATATCTGGATCTCATTTCTGATCTCAGTGGGAAAGATTGCAGAATTCCCTGACCATTTTTGTTAGTCTAAAAAATATGACAGACTTGCTAATTTACAGTTTTAGTAGCTTAGAATTTTAGAGGTCGGTGGGTCCAAAATGTCTGCATCTGTTGCAGATCCTTGTGCTTCACTGTAGACTCATAATAGAAGAGCAAGAATAGAAGCAGAGAAGAAAAAGAACAGAGGCAATAAGAGCACTTTTGTGATACCCAAACAACATCTAATTCTCAAATAAGGACATTGGACATGACCTGTGATTTGGCCCAATCTGTTGCACTAGGGATTCAGTTTCTAATATATACACTTGGGGACTACATTTGGACTTTTCTGCATCTTTCACCAATAAACAAAATGTTATCTATACATTTTTCAAACATCAATTTAATCAGGTTGAGGAAATTCCAATTTTTCCTTACTTTCTTTAAAGTTTCAATCATAGATACTATTCATTTGCCAGCTTTTTGTGTATGTTTCTGCTAAAATGATCATATATGTTTTTATTAATATAGTTTAATACACGAACTGATTTTCAGTATTAAGCTGTGCCTTTCAAGATAAAGTCACCTAGGTCATGATGTATAATCCTGTTCATTTATTGAAAGACATGCTTTGCTAATATTTTGTTGATAACATTTTGTCTATTTTCTTTTGATGTCTTTTGTGGAATTCCTTGCAACATTCAATGGGTCAATATCTCTGTTCATGTTGACGTAGGAGGCAGAAGACTGCTAACTCCAAGGAGCAAGAATACCTTGAAGATGAGATGTTTTGCCAACTCAAGCTGTGCTGGACCTTATGGGGAAAATAAGGGAACTCCTTAAGGGACAATCAGGTAAAGGTAGTGATTTAGCCAAACTCTCAACATACCTTGCTAACCTGAAAACATCTGTTCACAGAATATTGTTTTTCCTCAAGAAATCTGGGAGTTACTACAGTCAGATGGCATTAGACATTATCACAGCTGCCTCTCTCTCTCTCTCTCTCTCTCTCTCTCTCTCTCTCTCACACACACACACACACACACACACACACACATACACACACACACACACACACACATGCACATTATTATAAGGGCTTTATCTGAGTTACTTTTCTCACATTGCTGGGACAAAATACCTGACACTTAAAATTAAGGAAGGAAAGATTTATTTAGCTCACAGGTAATGGAGGTTTCAGTTCATACTCAGGTGGTTCAAAGATAGAGTGGAACATGCAAGAGGACAGCTGTTCCTGGTCACAGAAAACAGCAAGGAACCAAAGGGAGGAGCAGTGGCTATGGCAGCTAGCAAGCCTCTCTCCCTTCCCCACATTGTACTCAGATTACCCATCCCAGAGCAGGTGTAATACTCACACCCATAATTGGATCATGAGTTAGTCACAAAATCCAGAAGCCACCCCAATGACTGCATGAGGCTTTGGGAGGAGAACTAGACATAAACCGTAACAAACTTAATGTGAGATAATACATTCCTGATCCTTTTAATGTCTCTGTGGCTATTCAAGATATTAAAACAACAAATTAGGACTATATCAGATTCTAAAATTCCCTAGATCTTCTCCTTATTGTCTTTATAACAGGCTATTTTATTATACATTTCCTGTAGATCTTACTATCAAATTTTACTGCAATCCTCATTCAATTGTTTTTTTAACTCAGTGGTAAAATACTTTCCTTCATACTTGTATTTATCACAGCCTTAATTAAACTCTGTTCCCCTTACCTGTAACTTTAGCCCAATTCCTATGACTGGAAGTTTCACATAAAAGTCCAAGTCACTTTTACAAAACCTTAATGGTAATTCATTTTTTTTTTATTAAACTCCTCTAATCCTACACTAACCAAAGATTTCTGGCTCTGCTTTTTCATGTTAGCAGTAATCTATATGGCCATTTTAGTTCCAGGTCTGTATTTCCATGCCTTCTCTTAGGCTTTTCTCTCAGTTTTTTTTTTTCCCACCGAACTATGTGTAAGCAATTACCAACAGGCACATGTTGCTGCTGACTTCTCTTCAATACAGATCTGCTCCTGATGATTTCTCTCCCATTGAGTTGCTTATTCAACCCATGTGTCACACTGGAAAAAGCTATATGAACACACATCCACTGCCCTTTTTAAATTAATTTTTGATAGTTGGTCTCATATTAAGTTGGCATGAGTTTCTTATCACAAATAGCTGACACATAAGAGAAAGGCAGTTATATGTATCTAAAAAAAAAGGTTTATGACTACAAACAATCCCTGTTTTGTATTTTAGAAGACCTGTACATCTGGAAGGTATGAAGACATTTAATACACCATGATATTAACATTAATGAATTATTATAGCCACATGTAGCCATATAAACAATTATTATTATTTGTTTAGAAAACTGAACCTTTTGACAATAATCTGTACCAGAGTATCACAATAATATATTTTAAATAACATTTTATGGGGGTCTCCCATAAGGCTATGATTATTGAAGCCTTCATTAGTGAACAAAGGCTGGAGTATACATTTTCCAGGAAGCTGTTGCTTTATTCATCCAAGGGAGTCCTGTCCAATAGTTCCTTGAGCTTGAGGGGCCACATTTAATTACCATAAAACATTTCTGATGACCTATGAGACCAAATCATAATACTTAAGACATAATTTTGACCAATGAGAGATTTTTGAGTCATTGCACTGACAAAAATATGTAATATAAAAACCAGTATTTTTTTTTCCTTTTCATTTTATGTTTTTAGCACAGGGTCTTGCTACTAAGCTTGGACTTGTAGTGATCCTTTTTGTTTTCAGCCTCCCCAGTGCTGTGATTACAGGTGTGTGCCAACATGCCTAGACTCAGTTGCCTGCTCAGAGCACCCCAGGGGTGGGGCTGGCACAGTACACAGGACCAGGGATTATAAAACCAGTTTTAACATCATTTTTTACAAACTGGTCACTTAAGTGGAAGCGTATTTTCAAAAATGCAAAATTGAGCTCAAATAAAAGAGCTGTTTACACATTGGACAGGCAGACAAAAAAATACATAAGAATCAGAGTACATTCAAATATATTTGGTTAAATTGAATTATAATGATACTTTTATAGGTTTTTTTGTTTGTTTGTTTGTTTGTTTGTTTTTGGTGGTCCCAGGGATTGAATTTAGGACCTTGCACTTGCCAGGCAAAAATTTGTTCCACTACGCTATCTCCTCAGCCTTCTTTATAGTTTTTATACTTGTTATTATAAATAGATGAGTCAGAAGTTTTGTAGGTTAATTAATAGAGATCTTGAGAAAGAATAAAACTTTTGACAACAGTAAAAGCAGAAACAGTTATGAAGATAGGCCCCAGGCTAACAATTTATCTAACTGAAATATCCCGGTGTACAGGCTGCTCATCATTTTAATAACCATAGTTGTGGATAGTCACAGCTGATGGCAAGGTAATTTGACATTAATGACAAGAGGCAGTCCTCTAGGGAGTGGGGCTGTGTCTAGTTTTAATACCTGGTTTTCTTTTTAATTAACATGTTTAAAGTTAACTTTTGGCAGGTGGGAGAAAGACTAAGGTGGCATGGAAGAAGTGGCAGGAACTGTAGGGACCCTGGTCTGAGGCTGTTGCCAGGTAGCTGAGCTGGGGTGGGGGTTCAAGAGAGTTTAAACCCTTCTAAAGAGAGTTTGCCTCCCATCTCAGGTTTCAGCACCAAGCTGTAACATAAGTAACCAGCAGAGACCACCAAGTAAAGGTAACATGATGCCGAATTTATGGTGTTTTGGTTCAGGCCAAGAGCATCACAAGATCTGCCTCAAAACAAAGAGAAGCACATCCCTTTCACAGGGTTAGAGAGAAGTCAGAGTACAGTGGCCCGGAAGATCGCAATGAACAGCTGTGACTAGAGTTATCTGTGCATCTCAGTAAGCTGAGTCCTTTGAAGTGTCTGTTGTAAATTCCTGGGTGTTTCCAGATGTCTCCTTCCAACTTTCTTCCACTAACTTAGTCCCTTTCTTGTGTTTGCTGAAGACAGCCTTAGTGCTGTGCTAAGTTCCCTGCAGAGAGTCGTGCTTCTGCTGGGAAGCAAGCTGGGAGGGTCAGGTCACATTGGAGATTGATGGGAATTTGAGTCATTAAGAGAAGTCCCCTGATCCTTGGACAAAGATATTCTCTGTTCCTCACATTTTTCATTCATTTCTCTGTCAGGGTTTGCTAAGCCAAACCTGGCAGTCTTTCTGTTGCTTATCAACGAAGGCAATTTTAGCTTCATAGAATGAACTGAGCTGTAGTCTTTCATCATTTTTTTTCTGAAACAGTTCATTTGTTCTAACTATTATATTCTATTCATTATTATGGTATCATTATGATGAAAGAGGCATACTGAAGTTTGTCATTACAATCGAGTTCTTTCAGGTCTTCCATGCTTTTTCTTCACATTTGAGGGATAATATTACAGGGTTGGTAGATTTTTCTCTCAAAATCTAAAATGTTTTCCTTTACTCTTTTCATCACTACAAGATTTCTGTGAAGTGAGATGGTTTCTTTTTTGCATTTTTTCATTGGTCCACGCATACAGTAAACAATAATTACAATTTCTCAGAGTTTGTGAGTGTACATAATACATCTTACATTTTTTTAATGTTTTAGTACAGGGTCTACAGGGTCTCACTATGTAGATTGGACTTGTAGTGATTTTCTGTTTTCAGCCTCCCAAGCGCTGGGATTACAGGTGTGCGCCCGCCACACCCAGTCTCAGTTGCTGTCTCAGAGCGCCCCAGGGGCAGGGCTGGCACAGCAGGCCAGAGAATTGAACTCCCAGGTGTGATGCTCTACCTAAGCAGTTGCTTCAGTCTGCTGAGCATCTTATTATTATTTTTTTTTAATCTCTTTCCTTTCACACACTCCACTCTCCATCTCTTAGTCCTGTGTTGTTTTTTTTTTTTTTTTGCAAGATTTATCCCATATTTTCTATTATCTTTATTTTGATTTTCATTTATATGGTGTGTGTCTCATATAAAAGAAATCCTACAATATTTATGCATTTGTGTCTGATTTATCATCTCAAGGTGCACCCACTATTGAACAAATGACGTAAGGTTATCCATGTGGTGCAGTAGTGCTCCATTATACACAAAGCCCCACGTTTTTAATGCATTCATCCATTGTCGTACATCAAGGTCACTTCCAAGATTAGTTCTTAGGAGTCATGCTGTTATAAACATAAATATGCCTGTATAACTGTAATGTAATGTCTTTAACTCTAGAAGCTGATAACTGAGTTGAATGGAAATTTTATCTTTAGTTTCTTGAAGAATCTTATAATGGTTTTCCTAATGGTTGTGGTAGTTCACATTTATACCAATGATGTGGAAGATTTCTATTGACATCAGCTTCCCCAGAAGTTATTATTTGATATAATGATAATATGTTCATACTCTGTTCTTTCTGGAGTAAGACAGAATCTCAGTGTTGTTCAAATTTGCATTTCTCTGTTTGCTAGGATTATGGGTTGTATGTAGATGTCCCTCCAACACCACCTGCACGGATAGGTGGAGACTTTTTGAAGTAGCTAGATTAGGGATTCTGAATATGTTCTATGGGGGTGTGATAACTAAAATTAATCCATTGATTAGTTTCACATAATTCTGGGTACAGAGGATAATGTGCCTCCACTCTAGGTATGGTAGAAACCATCCAATAAGGTGTTAGTCTGGATTAGCCAAAAGGGAAAGGCAGGCTCCATGATTGCTGCTTTCATCTCTCTTGCAATGGACTGTGTCTGCTCTGTGATGCTTCTTTGCCATGCATTCCTGCCTTGAAGCCAGCCAAACATGGGAACTAAAAACTCTACAAACTGTGAGCTAAATTAAACTTTTCCTCCTTTCACTGGTAAAGGAGATTATGGGGCCAAAGAGGAAAGTGACTGATGATGTAAAGTGTGCCTAAGGAGAGTCACATGGAGAGAAAACATTCTCTCAGGCTTTCACAGAGAGCACATTGGCCAAGCAATGGCCGTGACTCATCCACATGGCTGACACTGACAAAGGTTCTACAAACTGAGGTACAGGATCTCAGGATAAACCCTGAGGGGATTTGAATAACCTTATCAGATACAAAACCTACAATTCTTGTTACATAGGTCCTGCTTTACTTTGGTCTTAACCATCCAGCAGAAAAGTATAAAAACGAAATATAAGAAGTAAAGCCATGTTGTTATGTTAGGCTTTGGGGGACTCAGGTCAGCAATTTCTGACATTGCCAGTCAAGCGGAAGACCCAATACTATTATGGACTACTGGACTGTTTTGGAATATTTTGCTGAGTTCACACACCTATAATATTTAAATGATGGAACTAAACAAAAAAAGGGGATACAGATGAATGACCATTTTGTATCTATGTATTCATAATGGTTAAGATAGATATATAGCTACATTCTCTTAATTCAATGAATAGAGGGATTTGTTCTAATAGTGTTTGCAAGTAGGATATCATGTCTTCATCTTGTACAACAAATAACCAATAGGAAGACAGTATACAATGTGTTAATTATTGAAACTGTCCTACCAATTTGATTTGAAACTGACTCATTGCTATTTGTCTCTCAATAAAATTATTGGAAAAAAAGAAAAAAAAATAGCTGATTATCTCTCAGACAAAAGACCTCAATCTAGCACATATAAAGAATTAAATAAAATCAGGTCACCAAAATTAAAATGCCCAGTTTTTATTTCATTATTTTCATGTTCTCCATAGCTCACAGTTGTATTTAGTACATAGAAAAAAAATTTCCCTTTGACGGAATATCTAGGTTGATAAAATTTTGAATATTAATAATAATGTATCATTTTTGCATAGTCCTTTCTCCTACACAAAGCATTTTTGCATATATATTTCTTACAATAACCAGTGAATTAAAGATGTTGGTATTAATTCTTACTTCACAAATGAAAAAGTCAGTGTTGAAAAATTAAATGGTATGTTGAAGATCATATTCTTACTGTGACACAAATCATGGTCCTCAAATCAATTCCAAAGCCAGTGCCTGTATTCCTTTCTCCTATCAACTTTCCAAAAAAATAAAATACATTGAGTCTTTGCTTTCCATCTACTGTAAATTGGAGACTGGAGGACAGACTTAGTTGTCTGTTCAACAGCTCTGTTTTCCCTCATCTACAAAAGAAACTTGTCTTCATTGTGTTCATTTATTTATTTTTTATTTATTTATTTCCCCCGGAACCAGGGATTGAACTCAGGCTCTTGTGCTTGCCAGGGAAGCGCTTATTCCACTGAGCCATCTCCCTAGACCCTTCATTGTGTTCAAATATGTACTTTCTTCATCACAAAACTCAGAGAAAGTGTTTATCCTAATAGCTCCCTCTATATGATAATCTCATTCATCTTTCAGGTAACTGCTGGTTACTTTAATCTGCAGGTGGCCTTTGGTCTATGAGTTGCTTGAGGAGGTCAGTTTGGGTCAAGTGGCTTTTGAGTCTATTCTTTAAATCTTAAGAAATAAGCACCAAACATGGCACATCCTTCTCACCAATGTAGATCATCCCTGGATTAGCAACTGAAGACACTGGAGTCCTTCTGCTTGGCCGATATCATGAAGGAAAGCAGAGCAAGAGAGCTGTGGAGACTTTTGTACCTCTGAACAGCTAGATATGCAAAATAGATGTCTAGATAGTTTATTCCAGGGAGGACCAGGCAGTCTATGAATTCCCTCTGAAATTCTTAACTAATAATTACTTTTTCCCCGAATTAATAATTCCTGAGTGCATATGAAGACTAGAGATGTTGATGTTCTGAGAATCTACTTTGTATACTGACATACTGAAGAACCATTTTACAGTTTCCTGTGCTGCCTTCTAATTACTGGCCTCTGAAAATTGAAAATATTTAAGAATTTTTAGCCCTTTGCAGTGTTTGTTTTTATTCAAATCAGAATCACTAGTATAGAGTATGTTACTTCTTGAAAAGTTTACATTCAGAAAATTACCAAAAACTTAGCTTAAGGATGAAGATGCATAATCTAATAGCTATAAAACGCTTTCCTAGTCTGAGATCCACTTGGCTATCGAAGATGGAAGAATCTGAGATTCAGAGGGGCTATATCCAGTTAAAGTTACAGTTCTCCCTTATCTTCTGTGTCATCTTTGGCCAGTTTCACAATGTCAAAAAATAGAAAAACTCAATTTTCTATAATTCAAAGAAAAGTCAATAAAATATGGATGATGGGAAGGAAGGAGAGAGACTGTTTTGTATATGGGAAGAAGAACAGAAGATATGGGAGGGCAGAGGGTAGGAAAGGAAGAATACATATAAGAATTAATATATGTTAGGTACATGTATCTATTTGCCATCATCAATTAATAATTATATTCTGTAAAAGTACACTAATAAAAAATAAAAAAGTAACATTAAAAGAGAATAGGAAAACATTACTTCTATAAGGAATGTCTTTGACAGTATCTGACCTACAACAAAAATTCAGAAAACAGAATTTCTCTGTTTCAAAACAAAAAACAAAAAGCAAAATAAAACAAAACCCTCATTGGCAGTGACCTGTTTTCTATTGGTGCAAGGGGACATTGTTTGTGCTCCCCTCAATCCATGGTCATATGTTAAAATTCTAAGCTTCACCTTTGTTAAAATTTAAAGATAGATACTTAATTATGAATGTGGGTCCCTCATGTATATGGTTCAATGCTATTCTGAAAGGAACCCTAGGGATTGCTTTTACCTTTCGTTATGAGGGTATCACATAAAAATGGAAGTGTACAGCCCAGAAGAGGGCCCTTCCTGGTGTCTGCTCATATTTACATCTCGTCCTGAACTTTAGCAGTGAGAGCTGTGAACAACAAATGCCCATTCTCTACGTAACCCAGCTGATGCTGCTTGCTGCAGATCATTGGCCTCCATTTCCCATCACCATGCGGCCCTTTTCTAAAGGCCTTGTAAGCAAGGAATCATCGTGTGTAGTACAAAATTTTCCTGCTGAAATTCTCCAAAAGTGGGGCTTCTGGTAGGAATCCAGCACCCACACAATCACAATGGCACTCCTCCTGGCTGCTTCTGGCTGTCCTGTATATTTGGGGTTACTCCAGGGCTGTTGTGATTCTTCACTGAATGCCCTTTACCAGGCAAGGTAGATCTGGTTTTCTAGCTTCTGCTGCATGTCACCTACCTGATGTCCTCTAACCCCTCAGAACTGCCTCCTATTATTGCCCTCCTGCTACCCTTTCCCCTGATGATTGTTGGTGGATGCCCTCCATCTGCCCTCTTCCCCTGGCTAATTGCCTTATGTTTCTTCTTCCCCACTGGTCACATGCCTGGTTTGCCCTCCTGTCACCCTCTTTACCTGGTCACTTCTGCTTGATTTGTGGCTTGGACCTATGCAGTCTGGGTCTTTCTGCCCTTCCTAATGCTTGTTGCCTGCTGTTTTCCTGCACTGCTCAATCCACCTGCTGTGCACCCAGGGTCACCTTCCTGCTGCCTGCTCCACCTGTCCCTAGGCTGTTTGATTTCGCCCCCTGAAATGCACAGATGGGCTCTCTTCAGCTTCTCAGTGATTTTCTAATGGAGAAATGGGAGGCAAATAACTGTAATAGAAAGGAAGAAACAAATCATACAAGAGAAAAGAAACCTCATAGACATCTAGATACTTAAGAACACAGAGTAATTGCTAAAAAATAAAGTTATGTCTGTCTCAGAATTCAGAACAAGAATACAAGTCAGAAAGAGGAGTCACATACATGGTAATTGGTGAAAATATGCTTCCCACTGTGTGAGAAGCAGCCACATTTTGCAGGTAAGTGCCAGAGGGTAAATGTTCCTCTGTGATGTCTAACGGTGCGTGTGAGTATAGCACTTAGGTGGTACAGAGGCCTGTTTATAGGAGGTGATTGGATTTCACTGCATGGCATAGTTTAACTAAATGCCAGGGGCGCCCTTAAAACTGTTGCTGAATATTAGCAACTTATATCAGGCATTTAGCGTTCCTTAACTATTTTAGATGCTCTACTGGCACTGTAAATAGGAATCCTTTCTTGGGCAGGATTTTCCCTAATTGTTTGCTTTAACTGATACTAAACATTCTCAAATTGGGCACAGTTGCAAGTTAATAGAATCTTTTATTGAGAACTTTAGTCTCAAATACAGAGTTCCACTTAGAACAGAGAAATTGCTGTTGACCACAATTAATTCTGTCACCAAGTATAGAGATACTTTCTATCTGAGTGGAAAGATGGCATACAGAGAAAATGTTATGTGTCCAAGTTTCATAAAGAACCATGAAGGGGTAGATATGATCACTGATTTTAGGTATAGCATCCAGATTTTCCTTTATTTTCATTCTTGGTAGTTAATGGGTAGTGTTTCATTCATATCCTTTTTAGGTAGAAAGCTTTTGAAGAGTCACATGGCCATACCCATTTTCAAATTTTTCCTAAACTCTTGCTCAAATGGATGCAACTAGGGATTATACTCGTAAGTGAAATAAATCAGACTCACTTGTGTAAACATCATACTGTCTTCCTAGTCTAATAACTTGAAAAAGTAAATAAGTTCCAAATGATATAATACATACTGTGAAAGGGAAAGAAACTGATTAAAATGAATGAAAAACTATAATGGGGGAAAGAAGAAAAGAAGGAAGAAATACCTGTCTATATCTGTTTCTGTATTGATACCTGTATCTGAATCTGTATCTTGCTGTCTTGCATCTATCTATTTATCTAAAATATACAATCTAACTATCTTGTATATATATATATGTAATATGCAGTCTAGTTATATTATATACAATATACAATCAAGCTATCTTGTATACATACATCATAAATATGCAATATAGCTAAGATAATTGTATAATAATTTCTATTAGTTCATTGAAAGGAACAGTTAGTGTTTATACTGTCTAATTAATCTTGCATGCCTACATCTGTTAATCTGAGCAACTACTTTGAAGATAACAATATGTAATATAATAAACTTTATTAATTTTCTATATCTCATCTTAAAACACTGTATCATTTTTAGATTTTTTATGCTCTTTAAAATAAATAAATGTGTTTGTTTCAACAAGAAGCCCATCATCTCTCTTCTCAAGCTCATAATCAGAGCAGTCAAGTGAGAATCCCATCATTTGTTGCTAATTTTTCTACCAACCAATTCTTTGGATAGTTGTAACATTAAAATGACTATTACCTGTAAGTTATCTTTGTCTGACCTCAATTTCCTCATTTGTGAAGTACAGCAAGAAATATGGAAATGATAGAATTTTTAAGATTCTACTAAGCCTGAAGATATTGGAGTGTTTTTGTGTTCTAAAACTCATGTGACCAAAAGTTATCAGGTTAGTTCTTAAATATATAGCCATGGTCTCCATTGATAAGGATTGGTTATCAACACTTAATTTTGACAGAATTCCTAATGCTCACATTACCAGGATGTGAAGAGATAAGGTTGTCACTGATTCAGGATTTTCTCTAGAAGATATATGTGCATAAAATTAAGTTCCCATGATACAGTGAGAACTGTAGAATGTATCAGCATGAGTTGGAGATATATATATCTAAGGTGTAAAGGAGGGAAGTTGTTTGCCTAGTGATAGTGCTTGGAGAGGACCAGACCTTTGCTATCCAGTTTTGATCATATTCTCAACAAAGTTTTTGACGTAGGATTTTTATATCACCCACTAAATTCAACTCTTGTATTTAGACTAGTGATAGCAATAATGCTTGCAATAAATTTAAAAAAGTATTGCTGATTTTGCAGATGTGAAGAGAAAAAAATTGGAAATCTACTCGGCTTAATTGAATAAATGCACGATCGGGTCACAGTCCATATCATGTGAGAAATAAGAGTGCTGATGTCTTCAGATTGACACAAGAGTCATTTCCTGCCTATCCCCCTCTCAGAGCAATTAAGCGCATGTCCTCCATTGCTCAGCACTATTTCAATTTTCCACTACAGGTATTTTTAATTGTCTCAATCCTTTAACCAAAGAAGAAAGAGAGAAATTAGGGAACTAAGAGGTGGTAGTAGTGAATGGTGAGAGAAGAAAGTGATGCCTGTGTATTTTGTTTTTCAGTTCACATCAGATTTACAGATTTTTAAAGATTTATTAGAGGTTCCCAGTCTCTTCTAGTGAAGAAAAGCTTGCTCTGTCCTCCCTCTATCCTCCCTTAAAATGTTATTAAGTGGTTTGTTTGGATCTTTGCTGTTTAAGTCCCATTGTCTCATTAAACAGTTGTACCTCCCACCCTAGTTCAAGCAGCTGATGTTGATTAAAATTATTGATCATGATGCACATATGTTTTAGTGATTGTGTCCATCTTTACTTTTAGGAATAGCTGTGTTGGAACCTGTGCTTTAGAAAATTCTAGGTATTTTTTGATGGGAGAAATGCTCATTTATTGTCTCACATAGGAAAACATACACAAGGGTAATTTCTGTATATTTAAAACGAAGAGTCAAGATTACTGTCTCGGACCCTGCAGTACTGAATATGTGCTGCCGTAGAAGCCTAGCTATGAATTTAACATGACTTCATAATTGAAGTTAATATGTTCAGTTGGCCTTTTTTCAGTGGTCTTGGGACTAAGCTACTACTAACAAGGAAAAGTATTACATTATTTTCTGAATATGTGAGTTATCTTTAGGAAAGGTACTGCCTAGACTCTAGTGGGCCAGATCTCTGCAAGGCAAAGAAGAACTGCTATTTCTCTGAATCTAGGTTTTATATATGTATTTCTCACTGTAATTCAAGAGTTCATGTAACTGTGTTACACTTTGGCCTACAATGCTAAAATAATGATCAGCTATATAGTCAAGATTTTTCATTATATTTCTAGGCAACAGATCATTTAAGTCTTCCTTTCAAAACATAAATAAGAAATGCTTTAGTTATAACTAACATATTTAAAAATGCAAATCAATTTTTTCAAAGTTAAACTCTAGAGAAATAAAATTTACTTTTCAATATTTTCTAGAAATAACAAAATTGACTCTTCCACTAAATTTATTTTTTCCTAAGTATCGGATTCCATAAAATAATTTGGTAATCTCCTAAGTATAAAAATAACTAAAAGATAAAGAAACAAACAAATACCTTTATGTGCTTTATGTAAATTATTTTCAAAGATCTCCAATGACTCTCATGTCCATTAATTTATTCATAAGTAATTATGAAGTGTTTATTAATTATTTACTATATATCAAGTTCTGCTCTTGGTGCTGGACACATGTTAAAGAATTAAGCAAACTCCTTTCCTTCCTACACTGCCTAAGAAAAAAGATAATTTATAAGCAAGGAAGTTTGGAATGAATTACTGTGTGACTTGAAATACAGGGTATTCTAAAAATGTAGTACATGGGGCAGCACTTGAAAAGTGAAAGTTGAAAGTATCTCAGAACTCAAAGTTTAAGGTGTAATTTTGGGTCACTGAAGCAGAACCAGGCTGAAGATTAAACTATAGCTAATCGTCAGGTAGCAAATGGGAAATTCATTTATGGATTACTTTAAAAAATTCCTTTTAAGGCAGTTTCCCATGGTTTACAATAAGGAATATATACATAAACTAAAAATATAGTTAATCTCATCTGGTTGGTGCTGTTCTTTAGAAGGCTTGAATATTATATCGCAACTCAGAGTTTGAACCTCAGATTTCTTTATAAATTGATAACTGATGTCCATATCATATGCACGGAGCACCAAATATTATGATATGAGCTTTGTAGATATTTAATGCAAGCATTATAGGTCATGGTGAGCACCTGTTTCTGAGCATATAGATTTGTCTTTTTTTTTTTTTTTTAAGATTTGTCTTTTCTCTTGCTGATCTGTCTGTGTAGATTTTTTTCAGCAATGAAACATATTGATGAGTGCCCTTTCCTCTGTTTTACTACAAATCCTTTCAGCAAGTCACCAAATATGTGGACAGTCTTGGGGCCTCTTAAAAATAGAAAGGAAACTAGTGAAGAAAATAGAAAACAGTAGCAAGGAAAGTGTGATGTTTCACCTTATTTACCTTCTAGGTTGTCAAACATTGCTTTGACGGTCAATCAATTATTACATTCTTGGCAACAAAAGCAATTTGATTATCTTATTTACATTGTCAGAAAGGACAAAGCAACTAATTGCTAATAGTGATAATGTCTAATAATGTCTAAGCAGACAAGTTCTCCCATAATAATTTTTTCATATGGAAATATTTTGAAGGATGTGTGAATTTACGTGTGTGTGGGTTTTGGTGACATTCCTCTCTTTTGAAATACCTTGTAAACTTCTGGAAGTACTGATTCTTAGTCATATTTCCAGGTTCCTAGAACACTGTTGTAGGAGAGTAGTACTGACTAGATGTTATGGTTTGTGTCTAGTTATCACCCCAAAGTCTCATGCAGGCTTGGGGTGGACTTCTAGAGTTCATGAATAATTCATGATCCACTGGGATGATGGGTGTGAATACTGCTGGTATTATGGGTATGAGTACTACACCTAGCCTGGGCCAGATAGCCTGAATGCAACTTAAGGGAGACAGACTTACTCTTGCTATTTTTGCCTCTACTCTTCCCATTTGGTCTTGCTGTGTTGCTGTTTTCCATTGCTATGAACTGGTACCCTCTTCCTCATGCCACTCTTCCTTGGAGCCAGCTAAGTATGGATTGAAACCTCCATAAACTATGAGCTAAATAAACTTTTCCATCCTTAATTTTGGGTGTTGGTTATTTGTCCCAGCAATGAGAGAAGAGTGACTGAGACAGAATTTGGTGTCAAAGAAATGGGGTTATTGCCTTAGCTAATCCTGACCATGTGGATTACTAGCTTTTGGGAATGGCTTATGGGAAGAGATAGGAAAGAGTTGGAGCTGTCACCTACAAGAGAAGCACTGGGAAGACTCAGGACTTAGGAAAACCTATACTGTAACATCATGTAATTCAGTTGTGCCCCAAATTTTTGATCAAGGAGATTATGGGGCCACAGAGTAATGTAATGGATGACATAGAGTTTGCCTAAGGAGAGTCAGATGGAGAGAAAACATTCTCTCAGACTTTCACAGAGCAAATTGGTCAAGCAATGGCTGTGACTCATCCACATGGCTGACACTGACAAAGGATCTACAAACTGCGGTGCAGGATAACAGGATAAATCCTGAGGGGACTTGACTGACCTTATCAGATACAAAAGATACATCTATCGTCATACATGTCTTGCTTTATCTTGGTCTTAACCATCCAAAAGAAAAATATAAAAACGAAGTATGAAAAGTAAAGCCATATTAATATGCGAAGCTGTGAAAGGCTCAAGTCAACGACTTCTGACATTGCCAGTCCTATGAAAAACCCACTACTATTATGGACTATTGGATTATTTTGTTGAATTCATGCACCTACAATATTTAAGTGGCAATGGAATACACATATCTTATAAAACTAAACAAAAAAGAAAGGAAGGACCATTTTGCACCTGTATATATATAAAATATATAGAATAGATATACAGCTACTTGCTCTTAATTCATTTAGAAGAAAGATTTGTACTAATAGTATTTGGACAGCATATCATGTCTGCATCTTGTACTATGAATAACCACTAAGAAGATAACAATATGTAATATATTAATTATTGAAACTGTCTTATTAATCAGTTTTGAAACTGTCTCATTGTTATCTGTTTCTCAATAAAATTAGTAAACAAAAAAAAAGAGAAGAAGAAGCAGCAGCACTGGAACAGCTTTAGCTGTTCTGTATGGGAGATTATGGTCAGATCTCAGAAGACCAGACAGCTGATGGAAATCCTGCCTGTAAAGAGCAGGCTGAGGAGGTTTCTGCAGGGAAGAAGGACTTTATTGGTTGTTGGACTCCAGATGATTTGTCCTATGTCTTTGAAGAAAGTTTGGCTGCATTTTGCTTCTGTCCAGAGTTTTTGCATGATACTGAGATTAAGTACAGTGGACTGATTAATGTGGCAAAAGATATATCAAATAGCTTGAATATTGAGGCACTAGCATTGCTATTGTTGGGGGCTTTTAGGTGGATTTATGTGGAGAATGAAGAGCATAAAGCCCAGCAGGAAGATTTAAAATGTTGTGAGTTTGGCCAGAAAAGAAACTTCAATAAAGCTGTAGAATGCAAAGGTAGAGTGGAGAGAATCTCCATTGCCAAGAAGGAACAAAAGAATTGAAAGAATAGCCTGAGGGCATTACAGGAGTGGCAGGTCCCTACCCTTTGCGAGGAAAGCCTCAGAGCCCCATATTCTAGAATGGTGGCAACATCCACACCAGCTTCCAGAATGGCACTGACTTAGAGAATTCCTTCCTCAGAATCAGGGTCAGAGTACTGAGCAATTCAGGCACCGGACCCCTTCAGCCAAAAGAGAAAAAAGCCTGGGTACTGCTTCAGCTAGCAGCAGAACTTGGTCTCAACCACGTGATGTTGTTTTTAAGCATTTGCATAATGCAGGAGTTCTGAGGGTAAGAAGGATTTAAACTAGATTTCAGAAGAAACCCTGGAAGCATGGCAATATGCCCCTGAGAGGGCAGTGTGTAAAGCTGTGTGTGAAAACCCTATTCAGTGGAAACACCATTTGTTTGGAACAGCTTTAGCTGTTCTGTATGGGAGATTGTGGTCAGAGCTCCGAAGACCAGACAGCTGATGGAGATCCTACCTGTAAAGACCAGGATGGGAAAGTTTCTGCTGGGAAGGACAGCATTGGTTGTTGGACTCTGGATTATTTGTGTTATGGCTTGGCAGACAGTTTGAATTTTGCTCTTATCCAGTAACTTTGCCTGAGACTGAGACTAATCTTTCAAAAGAAACTTCAAAGCAACCAAATATTGAGGGCATGGCATGGCTGTTGTTGGCAACTTTTATCCAGATTTATGTTGAGAATCAAGAGCAAAGAGCCCAGCAGTATAATTTAAAATGTGAGTTTGGACAGAAAGGAAGCTCCAATAAAACTGCAGACTGCAAAGATAGAACTGAGAGGATCTTGATTTCTGGGAAGGAACAACAGAATGGAAAGGATAGCCTGAGGACATCACTGAGTACAAAAGATCTCCACCATTTGCAATCTCAAAATTGCAATGGAGAGGGACTTTGCTTGAGAGGAAGGCCACAGAGCCCCCTGTTCTAGAATGGTGGCAATGGCCACACCAGATTCCAGAATGGCTCCAACAGGGAGAATTTTCATTCCTCAGTATCAGGGTTGGAGTGCTCAGCTATTCAGGCATTGGACTCCTACAGCCAAGAGAGAAAACAGCCTGGCTACTGTTCTGGCTGGCAGCAGACTTTGGCATCATCCATGTGGCATTGCTTTTAGGGACTTGCAGAAAGCAGAAGTTCTGAGGTTACAATGGCTTTCACCTCGATTTCAGAAGAGAACAGTGTGTAAGCCTGTGAGTGAGAAGCCTATTCAGTGGAGATCTCACAAGTTTGGAAAAGACAGGAATATGGATCATTTAGGAGAAACTGCAAAGAGGGAACAAAGCTGACCTAAAAGAGAGGCCATGGAAGCTACCACCATGAGTACCATAGGGGTGGAGCCACATGGAGCTCACAATTTGCCACAGGTTGCTTCAGATATTCCACTTGCAATCATACGATTTAATGTTTTCCCTGATGGAGTTTGGGCTTGTTTTGGTCCCAGTGCTTTATATTCCCCTGTTGTTTGCAATTGTTGGAATGATAATGTTTATCTTGTGCCCTTGAATATTGGCAGTGTTTAACTTTTCTTTTGTACAGAGGCCCACAGCAAAGAGTTTGCCTTGCCCCTCCCAATTTTGGAGGAGAGTTGGGACTTGAACTTTTCAGGAATGCTGAAATTGTTGGAAATTTGCCAATTTTTAGAGATGGACTAAAAGGTCTTTTGCACAAAGGGATGTGCATGAGTCTTTGGGGGCCCAGGGGTGAAATGTTATGGTTTGTCTCTAGGTGTCCTCCCTCCCCGCAAAGTCTCATGCAGACATGAAGCAGACTTCTAGAGTTTGTGATTAACTCATGATCCACTGGAAGTATAGGTGATCCAAGACTGGGATTATGGGTCTGAGTACTGGTGGGATTACGTGTGTGAGTGCGACACTCAGCCTGAGGTGCATAGCTTAAATGTAACATAAGAAAGACAGAGTTCCTCACTGTTGCCATTATTGTTGCTACTCCCATTTGCTCTTGCTGTTTGGCTGCTTTCCACCAGCATGAACTGTTGCTCCCTGCCATGTGTCACTCTGCCTTGGAGCCAGCCAAGTATGCACTTAATCCTCCAGTAACTGTGAGCTAACTAAACCTTTCCTTCCTTCATTTTGGGTGTTGGGTATTTTTCCCAGCAATGAGAGAAGAGTAATTGAGCTGGGTTGCTTTGGATGTTCCACAGGGACTTACAGGACTTAATGTTTGCCTTGCTGGATTTTGGACTTGTGCTAGTCCCATTGCTTTGTATTCCCATGTTGTTTGTACCCTTTGTAATGGTAATGTTTGTCTTGTGTGACTGAATGTTAGAAGTATTTAACTTCTTGTTTGTACAGGGGCTCACAACTAAGAGTTTGCCTTAGATCTTGGAGACGTGGGACTTGAATTTTTCAGCAATGTTGAAATGGTTAAGACTTTGGCAACTCCTAGAGATGGACTAAAATGCCATTTGCACAAAGGGATATACATAAGGGCCTTTGGGGGCCCAGGGGCAGAATGTTATGGCTTGTGTCTATTTATTCCTCAAAAGTCTCATACAGTCATGGGTAGACTTCTAGAGTTTGTGATGGACTCATGATCCACTGGGATTATGGGTGCAAATACTTCACCCAGCCTGGAGCAGATAGTCTTAATGCAACTTAAGGGAGACAGACTTGCTCACTGTGGCCATTCTTGCCTCTACTCTTCCCATTTGCTCTTGCTGTTTTGTTGTTTTCCATCACCATGAACTGCTGTCCTCTTCCTCATACCACTCTGCTTTGGAGCCAGCTGAGTATGGACTGAAACCTTCACAAACTGTGAGCTAAATAAACATTTCTTTCTTTAATTTTGGGCAATGGGTATTTGTTCCACAACAAGAGAAGAGTAACTGAGACACTATGGAATCGTAAAATTATTTAACAGGAACAAACAAGAGCAGATCACATACATTACTTTATTAGATTACTATATTATCTTTTAGGGGAGGCACTGGAAATTGAACTCAGGACCTTGTGCTTGCTAGGAAGTGCTGTGCTGTTGAGCTATATCCCCAGCCTGGTTACTATGTTATCTTAGCAAGTTACTCAAATGGAACAAATTAGGGATAAGTAGTTACTGGGCCTTGAGTAAGTGATTGTAAACTAAACATGCAAGGTGATCCAAGTTAGAATCGCCAGAGATTATGATGGG
>NW_004524579.1:17822200-17823439 GCF_000260255.1 Octodon degus | reverse complement strand
GTATTATTTGTTGAAACTGTACTTCCGATTTGATTTGAAACTGTCTCATTGCTATCTGTTTATCAATAAAACTTTGAAAAAAAAAGAATATATTTCAAAGAACAAAAAAAAAAAGAATTTATTTTTAAGCCTAGATCAATGCTTTTGATACTTCTGGAATCATTTATGTCCATGTTCTGAGTGGCAGAAATTGTATCTTTTCCCCAGCTGAGCTCAAGAAGGTGGAACTCTGGTTTCTCTGTTTCAGCTCCCATACTATAAATATGTCCATTTTGTAGTCAATTTTATGCCACTTTCCCTATTTTTCTGCTTTTTGTTAGTGATTTCACTGTATAAAATGAACCCCAAGCATATTGTTAAATTTCTGTCTTGCTTTTCTAAGCACAGCAAGACTGTGATACACGTTATGGAGAAAATTTTTGTGTTAGACCAGTTTTGTTCAGGTACTGTTACGTTGTACCCGAATGGGTAAGCCCATTGTAAAGAAATCAATCTGTACTTATCAGTGTGTATAATAACATTTTTCCATTGTTAGGACAAAAAATATGGCACCACTATCTTAAAGGAGGGGTGATTTATTTGGCTTATGGGCTCAGAAGACTCTATTCAGAAATGCCTTGGTATAAGTGACTAAATGTGCTGAACCCAGAAGGGGATAAAGAAAAGAACAGATATTCCAAATCACACCCCTAGTAGCTACCTCCTTCATTTTAGTCCAACCTAATACATCTAGAGACCTAATACATACAATCCTCATGATCAAACCACTTTCCAAAGTTTCAACTTCAGAACACATGAAATTTTTATCAGAAATTTAAAATCTAAACCATAATAGTATGTGTGTATGTTTGTGTGTGTTCACGTGTGAGCATGCATGTGTGTCTGTCCACCCATGCATAGTTATATGGGCTTTTGAATTCAAATCCTGAATTTCTTCTGAAATAATCAGAATTAACAATTTCAGCTTTTATAGTAACTTTATAAAACAAAACTACAAAGAATGATAATTGACTTCGTTTCATTTTATTTTTAAATGTGTAATACAGGAACAGTAAGCGATGATCTTTTAGTTAACAGAGACATTTTAACAGTGTCTTTAGTCTTAAGGGCTTGTGGTATGAGTTGACATGGACTTTTGTTTGGTTATTTTCTACAGTACACAACCTTATTTGGGAATCCTAGCAAAAAGTTTTCTCTTGAGTGGGTCTCAGAATATGTGTCACATCAGTCCTCTGGGAG
>NW_004524579.1:17819042-17821600 GCF_000260255.1 Octodon degus | reverse complement strand
GTTTTCCATTAAAATTATAAAAACATTTCATACAGAAGCTATATCTATATTCAATATATAGTATCATTTGTAGTGATTGATGTTCAATGTTTCTTGTCTTGGCTGCCGCAGTTCTTCCTGTGGAACCTTCTTTTTTTCCTTCATTGAGGTCACCAATGCTTTTCTCCAAGGTGTGCTGCATACTGGTGACTCTGAGTTTCTGCTTCAAATTTTCCCATACACAAGTGGAGACACTGTGCCTAAAGTTACAGCATCTTCCCATAGATGAGTTTCATTGAACAGATAATTATTATGGAGGTACAAGGGCTGGGCCTGCATGTCACAATTTGGGAAAACTCTGAAGGGCTATTCCAGCTATCTACAGGATTCTCCAAAGTCCGAGTTACACCACAACAGAGTTTGACTTCTCCCTCTGCCCAGTACTGTTTTCCTGCAGGGACTGACCTTGCAGGAATTAACTTTAAGAGCATAGCCCAATCAACCTGCAGGAAAATCTCTGACTCAAAAATCTGTTTTCTAAAGAAATCACTCCATATGGTTCTCAGCACATTTATATGGTGTAAAGCAAAAGAAGCAAAATTGGTTTTACCAAATTCCTTCATAGCCTCAGTTCACATAAGCTCACCATGATATACTGCTCACATTCTATCATTTTTGTGTAATTTTATCCAAAATTAAGAAAGTGTTATTTAGAGAGAAGGCGATCCACAGAGATCTTTTTCTTATTCTTAGGTTACTTAGTACTCTCTCTCTCTCTCTCTGCATGTGGCTTCTGAGTGTATAGAGAGAGCTCAGATTTCTCTCATAATACCCATCAAAGTCTGCACTCTACATGCCTCTGTGACTTTCACCCGTGTATTTCTCACATATTTCCCCAATGCAGCATGTTTAAATTGGACTATTTTCCCAGGACTCAACACCCCAGCAACTCTTTTTCACAAGATAAAAGGTACCACCAACAGCAGTTGCCTACAGAAAGCAATCTAAAACCCATCTCTCACTTCCCCCTTTCATTTTTGCTCTGAAACCCTGTCCATAGATGCATAAGAACTTTCTTTCTCTTCTTTCACTGGGTCACCTCTTTTCCAGCCAGGATGTATAGAGCAGCTTTCTCAGTGGCCTGTGTTCATTTAGTCATGCTTGAGTAGTAGAAATAGTGATGTTAAAACGTTAATAAGATCTGCCAGATCTTATGTGAAATGCCTCAAAATAAGTTCTTTTGTCTTAGGATAAAAATGAAAACCTTTGCAACAAAAAAAGACCCTACATCTGGTGCCTGCCTGCTTCTTGCACTGAGCTACTAACAGTCAATGTGTCCTTGCCTTCGGTTAGCCTACTGTTGTTCCATTAACAAGCTAAGCTCCTCTCTGGCCCTAACATTTTTTACCTTTTCCCTTTCACTATAATGGATATCTAACTTTTGCCCTAAACATTTACATTTAGCACTTGGTTGGATTTTCATAATCTTTGAGGTTTTATTGAGCTTAAATGCCATTCTTCCTATAGGTGGTATGCCCAATCATTACCTCTGATGTTATTTCTTATTCATTTTTTTTTAAATTTTGTGCCATTTTATTCATCATAATTTGAAATATGAAATGTTCCCCTTTTTGTTGATTATTTCTGGTTTACTACAATGATAACTCCCTCAAGGAGGAATTTATCTAATAATTTACTGTCATAACCCTGATACATAACATAAGCCTTGGCACAGAGCTTTCAATAGTATATTTAATTTTTTCCACGTTCCTTTTTTTCCCCATAATTTTATTAAGAAACAAATAGCAATGAGACAATTTCAAACCAAATTGGTAGGACAGTTTGTATAATTAACACATTGCATACATTCTTCCTAGTGACTAATTGCTGTACAAGATGCGGATATGATATCTTATTTACAAACACTATTAGAACAAATCCCTCTTTTCATTAAGAGAATGTAACTATATATCTATCTTAACCATTTTGAATACACAGATACAAAATGGACATTTATCTGTATACCCTTGTTTTGTTAGTTCCACTATTTGATTATTATAGGTGTGTTAAATCAACAAAATATTCCAAAAGAGTCCAGTAGTCCATAATGGTATTGGGTCTTCTGCTTCACTGGCAACATCAGAAATTGATGACCTGAGTCTCCTACAGTTCAGCATAACAGCATGGTTTACTTCTTATACTTTACTTTTATACTTTTCTGCTGGATGGTTAAGACCAAGGTAAAGCAGGAACTATGCAACAAGAGTTGTAGCTTTTGGGTCTGATAAGGTCAGTGAAATTTACTCAGGATTTATCCTGAGAATCTGTACCTCAGATTGTAGATCCTTTGTCAGTGTCAGCTATGTGGATGAGTCGCGGTCATTGCTTGGCCAATGTGCCCTCTGTGAAAGCCTGGGAGAATGTTTTCTCTCCATGTGACTCTCCTTAGGCACACTCTACATCATCAATCACTTTCCTCTTTGGCCCCATAATGTCCTTGATCAGAAAATTTGGGACACTACTGAGGTACATGATGTTACAGTACAAGTTCTCATATGTCCTGAATCTCAATTAACCTT
>NW_004524579.1:17816884-17818932 GCF_000260255.1 Octodon degus | reverse complement strand
TGAATATCAAACATCTTAGGCATAACATGGAATAGGTATTTTTCATCAAGTATTGATATGTTGAACTTTAAGTCCCTACAAAATATGATGAAAAAACATTTAAAAATTAGAATATATTTTAAAAAATAGGCATAAAGAATTGTAAAATTCTATGTTTACACATAAGTCAAAAATCTAACCATATATAACCTTGAAGAAGGATAGTTCCACAACATTCCTTTTCCTGTCTCTTGCCTTCATTCACCACCCCCTTCTTTTTGAACAATCATCTCACCAAGAGACAGCACAGCAGCAACTGGCATGTCATGACAAGCAGCCTGTATTCAGAGGACAAGAATGACAGGCACTTGAAGCATGAAACTATTATTGCAGATTACCATCTTCAGTGCAGTTACTTAGTTCACAGGTATCAATATATATAGTTAGTCCAGGTGAGAATCTTTCCAAGTAACTGCTAGATTCAAAAAATCTTCTAGAGATTCTCAGGATCACTGCCTTGTCCATCTTCTACATATAACTCTATGGCTTGTCACTGTCATGATTCCTAGCTCCTCTTCTTTCCCTCTCTTAATTAGTAAGTCCTCGATTTCCTGATTTCCTTTTACTTGTATTATACCTTTCTATTTGTATATATTCTTTTGAGTTCTTACACTAGGGAAACTATACAATATTTACACATGTGTAAATATTACGCATCTGGTTTATTTCACTTATGAGTGTATCTTCAAGTGGCATCCACTTCAATATAAAGGCTTCAAGTTTATTATTCTTTATAGCTGAGTAATACACCATTGTGTAAAAATACATCTTTTTCAACCATTCCTCAGGTGATGGGCATCTTTGTTGTTTCCAAGATTTGACTATCACTAATTGTGCTGCTGTAAACATAGGTACACAAATATCCCTATGATTTGATGCTTTCATATCCTCTGGGAAAATTTCCAGTACAGGAATAGCTGGTTTAAAGGGGATTTCCAGCCCAAATTTTCTAAGGAGTCTCCACACTGATTTCCATAACAGTTGCAACAGCCTGCATTCCCAGCAGCAGTGGAGAAGGGTTCCTTTTTCCCCATAGCCCTTCCAACATTTATTGTTGGGTGATTTCTTTATGATAGCCTTTCTTTCTGGGGTGAGATGATATCTCAATGTTGTTTTAATTTGTATTTTGTGGATGGTTAGTTATATGGAGCCTTTATTCATATATTTATTCACTTCTTTAATTTCATCCTCTGAGAAGTGTTTGTTCATCTCAGATGTCCATTTCTGGATTGGGTCTTTAAATTTTTGGTCCCTAGTGTTTTTTAGTTCTTTATAAATTCTAGAGATCAGACCTTTTTCTGAGTACTTATTTGTCATGATTTTTTTTTCTAAATTTGTGGGTTGTCTTTTCACTTTTTTTGTAATTTTTTTGACATGAAAAAAACTTTTTAGTAAGAACAGGTCCCAGTTTTTAATTCTTTCAAGGGTTTTCTGTGGTTTGATTTTTGTTCATGAACTCTTTGCCTACCCCTGTGTCTTCAAGAGTTCCTCCTACTTTCCCTTCCAGGAGATTTAGTGTCTCTGCTTAATGTTTAGATCTTTAATTCATTTTGACTTTAGCTTAGTACGTGTTGATAAATCTGGGTCAAGTTTTAGTTTTTGGCATGTAGAGAGCCAGTTTTTCCAACACCATTTGTTAAAGAGGCTATCTTTCTTCCAGTGAGTATGTTTGGCTCCTTTGTCAAAGATAAGGGGGCTGAGTGTGTTCATAGGGGCTTCAGCATCTTCTAATCTATTCCACTGATGCTCAGGTCTATCTTGTTGCCAGTGCCAGGCTGATTTTATCACAGTAGCCTTGTAGTATAATCTCAAGTCAGGAACTGTAGTGCCTCCTGCCTTGTCTTTATTGCCCAGAATTGCCTTTGCTATTCTAGGTCTTTTCCGGTTCCAGATAAATTTTAGGAATGATTTCTCTAGCTCAGTAAGTTATGTTGGTGGCAGTCTGATAGGGATTGTGTTAAAGCTGTGATAGGGATTGTGTTAAAGATGGGAGTATGGCCATCTTCACA
>NW_004524579.1:17815679-17816232 GCF_000260255.1 Octodon degus | reverse complement strand
TATTTACCTGTTGTCATTCACTCCTTTTTCTCCTGTGTTTAATTGCTTGCCCTATTTAGTTGGTTGCTTCTGATCTCATTCTTGGAGTTCTGACAGTTTTGTCCCTCTCTAGAACATCTTTCAGAAGCCTGTGTAGGGTTGGCTTTGTCATCGTGAAATTCTTTAATTGTTCTTTGCCATGGAAGTATTTCACTTTTCCATCAAACTTGAAAGAGTGTTTTACAGGGTATAGTGTTTGGGAATTGAATTTGTTTTCATAGAGGAGTTGAAGTACTGTGCTCCATGCTCTTCTTTCCTTCATGGTTTTTGAAGAATATTGTCCGTAATTCTGATGGGTTTTTCTTCTAATGTGATCTGCTTCTTTCCTCTGGAGGCTTTCAGTATATTAATCTTGTGCTGAATTTCTTGGATCTTGACTATTATATGTCTCATTGTGTTTTTAATTGGGTTGAGGTTACTTGGCATTCTGTATGCTTCAGTTACCTTAATGTCAGATTGTTTCCTCATATTTGGGTAGTTTTCTGCTATTCCTTCTGCCCATATTTTTTTAATG
>NW_004524579.1:17815014-17815579 GCF_000260255.1 Octodon degus | reverse complement strand
GGGACTTATCGATTTTCTTTAATCTTTCAAAGAACTACCTATTTGCTTTTGTAATTCTTTGAATTGTTTTCCTTGTCTCAGTTGAATTAATTTCTGCTCTAATCTTTATTATTTCTTTCCATCTTTGGGCCCTGGTTTTGATTTGCTCCTCCTTTTATATTTGTTGAATGTGCAGCATAAGGTTATTTATTGTTACAGTTCTAGTTTCCTAATGTGTGAATTCACAGCTATGAATTTCCCTCAGACAACTTCGTTCATCGTATTCCATAAATTCTGATAAGTTGTGCTTGAATTTTCATTGAATTGTAGATATTGTTGAACTTCTTGTTTAATTTTGTTGTGACCCATTGGTTGCTGAGTAGGGTGTCATTTACTTTCCAAGTACTTAGGGTTTTGTGTTTGTTTGTTTGTTTCTTTTGTCATTTATTTCCAGGTTCATTGCATTGTGGTCAGATAATGTGCATGGGATAATTTCTATTTTCTTACATATACTTAAGCATGACCTATGGACCAATATGCGGTCTATTTTAGAAAATGACCCATTTGCAGCTGAGAAAAATGTGTA
>NW_004524579.1:17811175-17811704 GCF_000260255.1 Octodon degus | reverse complement strand
ACACACTCACCAGGCCTGGGCCAGGACTGTATCTCAATAGTATATTTTAGATCAAAAAATGATTCATAGTTTGCACAGTACAACTCATTACTATATGAGATACTTAACTCGCAGTTGTTGACTTCAGTGTCCTGACTTATAAACTGATTAGGACAAGACATTTTTGGAAGCGATGTTTCTCATATAATATCCTACTGATTTGATGCCTTTCTTTAGCAAGAAGAGCAAAATCTTTAGTGAAAATACATCTGACAGTATAGAATTTAGCAGCACTGCTGAGCAGTCAACTGAGCATGATGTTTTACATAATTTACATTTTGGTTAAGATTTGAATTTTAGAGATATATTTATTCAATTTCACACATCAAAACAAGCAAGAAAAATATAACAGATTGTCAAAATTAAAAAAGAATTGATAAAATGCAGGTATGAGGCTCGCTTTTAACAAACAGCATATGTTCAGTGGCTGACCTTAAATCCCTGATTTCTGCAAGTGACCCTTTTCACCAATGCCATTGGCAGGATGTGC
>NW_004524579.1:17808726-17810480 GCF_000260255.1 Octodon degus | reverse complement strand
GGGGCAAAGATGATGATAGGATAGAAAGACAGTGCTGATATGGTGATACAAGCAGAAAGGATTTTAATAGCAATGACAATTTCCATTAAGTTGATTTTTAAATGATTCTTCAACAGGATGATAGAAAATCCATTTAGTGATTAAATACACTAATGATTAAAGACCTTGTGTAGTACAGTAAGAAACTGTAATAGTTTGCTATGGATCGCAACAAATTATTGGAAGTACTTCAGGGAGGTGATTTTATAAGTAATACAGAAAAGCGACTGGGGAGAGTGGAAGTGTGATGATGGAGAAACAACTGAAATACTTTACCATAGTCAAGAGAGAAGGATTACAGGTTCAGAAAGGTAGTTGGGGGTGGAAAGAAGCAGAAAGAGATATTTATGAGATAAGCTTTCAGAATTAATAGCTGAATTGTAACTATGGAAAGTATGGAAATTTTAGTAATTATTTGGCAGGTTGTGTAAGAGATGGAGTAGATCTGATTCATGTGATTCCTCAACTTGAGCTCAGAGAGTTTGGGAAAGCAATAAAGGACAAGACTTTCTTTTTAGTATAATTACCAAATTAAGAAAGAAAAGAAAAATGCTGAATTCTCAATGTAAGAGTGGGCATATCAGCACACTTGGGAGATATGATGAAGAAAGATGAGAGTGCAAGTGGTGACTGTGGGACATCTTTTCCTTTAAAAAGTGGCTAATGCTTTCAAAAATTTAATTGGTTAGATGAACTACAGAGAAATTTTTAAAAATTATGCATTTTGAATGCAGAACAGTTAGACAGCCAACTAAGGAAATACCATTGCTCTATGACCCACTTCTCGGTACATGCCCAAGAAAGTGAAAACCTAGGCCTAAACAACAGCTTGTTTCCCATTTTTTATATTCACATTATTTATAATAGCTAAAAATGAAAAAAAAATCCAAATATCCATGAACTGGTGAAAGGACACAAGATGTAATAAACATACATAGTGTTATTATTTAGCTGTGAGGAGGAATATAGATGCATTATGGTTAAACCTTGAAAACATTATGCTGAATGAAAGAAGTCAGACATAGAAACTGCATGCTATTTTATTTCTATAAAGTGTCCAGAATGGAAAATCCACAAAGATAGCAAAGAACCAGAGACGGGAGAACTGGGAGTGACTCACAATGTACTCAGATTTTCTTTTTGGGGGACAGTGAAAATGTTCTAAAATTGTCTAATGTTGATAATGTATATAAATCTGAATGTGCAAAATTCACTGAACTATGTTGAATTATATGGTATGAGATATACTGCATGTGTAAGAGAGAGGAAGAGAAAATAAGGGAGCAAGCTGTTACAATTTTTTTTCCAAAGAGCAAGCATATTCTCAATTATGTTCAACAGTAACAATTGTAGGACTTTTTAGAAAGTATTGTCATTATAGGTACATTAAAAGAAAAGAAATAAGATTTCTTCCTGTTGCTGAATTTCAACGCATGAGAATTGAATCTTATAGCTTCCTTTCCTAATATGCAGACTCTGGAAGTTTGCACCAAAAGTGATAAAAATATGTAGACTCTTTTTTAGAGCTCGAGAACTTGATTCTGGTGGCTTCAATCTAAGTCCTAAATTTTTCTTTGTTTATATGTAGCATTTCTTTAAACTAGAATTACCTGTATTTCAAATCCTTTCTATCTATTTAGAGTATTTTATACTTTGAGAAATCATACATTAGTGCATGTTTGAGATTGATTTGACCCAGCAAGTACAGTGTTTGA
>NW_004524579.1:17805596-17807326 GCF_000260255.1 Octodon degus | reverse complement strand
CAAACACTATTAGAACAAATCTTTCTATTCATTGAATTAAGAGAAAGTAGCTGTATATCAATCCTATTTTGAATAAACAGATACAAAATGGTCATTCATTTGTATCCCCTTTTTTGTTTACTTTTGTCAGAGAAGGGTATTCCATTGTCATTTAAATATTGTAGGTGTGTGAATTCAGCAAAATATTCCAGTATAGTCCTGCAGTCCACAATAGTAGTGGGTTTTCCGTAGGGCTGCCAATGTCAGAAGTTGTCAATTTGAGCCTTTTACAGCTCAGCATATTAATATGGCTCACTTTTTATACTTTGTTTTTATACTTTTCTGCTAGATGGTTGAGACGAAGACAAAGCAAGACCTATAAAACAAGAAATGTAACTTTTGTATCTGATAAGGTCAGTCAAGTACCCTTAGGATTTATCCTGAAACCCTGTATCCCAGTTTGTGGATCCTTTGTGAGTGTCAGCCACATGGGTGAGTCATGGCCATTGCTTGACCAATTAAGTAAGTTTCTTAATACAAATGTGATTGCTGCATAGCATGAACTACAAAAGTAAACTTGGACATTTATACATTTATATAACCTGTCTAAGTTTATGGCAGGGTTGTATTGCCATCCTTCCAGGCAGCCTGATATCACCCTATCAAAGGCTGGGAGAATGTGTCACATAGTGGGATCAGACCTCCAAATCCCAAAGGCGAGGATGGAAAATACTTCAGAAGAGGATAGAATCCAAATCCATAAAAGAATATGTAGTGTGTTACCCTCAGCTCTCCTTGCATGTTTGGTTTCTTTGTTATGACTGTATACCTCTGCTAACTAAAAATTTGTCCTAAGTGGGAACACAAGAGCAGAGCCAAGCCAAGACTTTGTGAAGAGGAGCCAGTGATGAATTGCTGCATCTCCAGTGTTGTATCCACAGTATCTGAGCATGACTGGAACGCAAATTCAATTTTGCTTCAACAAACAAGATTTTAGTATAGAATGTCTGAGTTAGATCCTTTGTACCACCAAAAGATTTTGGTAAAGAATTGTTTTTTAAAGCCTCTTTCTTTCTTTCTTTCTTTCTTTCTTTCTTTCTTTCTTTCTTTCTTTCTTTCTTTCTTTCTTCTTTCTTTCTTTCTTTCTTTCTCATTCTTCTCTTTCTCAATCCTAACTTGAATTTTACCCAAAATAGGATTTTGGGTCAATTTTTTTAAACTTATTTTTTTGTACTTAGTGGAAGTTAGGATTTAACAGCCTGATAAGTTTTAGAATAGCTTCCTTTTTCACTTCTAAAAAATAGTCTTAGAATTGAAAATTCTTCCACATTTCAGACCTTCTCCTAGCTGCACTGATTAGTCCAGAAAATGCAAGCAGTTGAGAAGGGAGGAGGTAAAAGTTGCCACAGGTAGTCCATATTTAATCTACAACTGGCTTATCTGAGTGTTTTATTGCTCCTTGAGGGTCTTACCACATGCACTATTGTGAGGAAAAAAGGAGACAAGGAAGAAAAGTTCAGTAAGATTGGTCTTCAACTAATTAATTCGTCTCAGAACAGGTACAGAAGTTTGTGCTGTACTAGTGATGTGACTCAGGAAACCAGACCTTTCCTGTACCAGTACTCCCCATCCTTCTGACTTTGTCCTCTGTCTGGCTGAGATTTCTCTTGGCAACAGTGACTAAAGCCCCTGGGAGGGAGCTGCATGTTGTACCTGTAGTTCCTCCATCAGGGAAACCTGCTGATCCACAC
>NW_004524579.1:17799078-17801196 GCF_000260255.1 Octodon degus | reverse complement strand
TATTGTGGTTTTCCTGTTCTATATAAATGCTGTGCTTGGAATTAAATAATTTTCCCCTTGAACCTTCTCTTTTTGCTACTCTTTTAGATTATCACTTCTCATGTACAATTTAGAATATTTATGTTAAAACATTTAACCTCAGATCTGCTTTACTCAAATTCTAATTCTTTTCTTCTTTGTTTGACTCATACCAACTACTATAATAAAAACATTCTGACCATGGGACTAAAGGTTTTAAAATTTATTTTTTATTTAATTTATGTTTTTTATTGATTTTTTCACAAAATTAAGATTTACCTGTTATTAATTCAGAAACTACTTTTGCTTTGTAATAATCAATCCACTATTCCCATTTAGTTACAAACAGAAAAATAACTTTATTTGATTTTACACAGCAAAGCAAAATTCATTTTTGCTTGCTCATAAGTTTCTAAACTTATATTCTGCTGATTGTAGAATTTGGTGAACTGGAGAACTGGAGAAGCAGGTGAAGCAAGCTTGATTTATATTGTAGAGGGCAGACTCACTCTTGGGAAAGGAAATGAAATTTATTGTCACTGACCCAAAGGAAATGTATTTCATGGCAGACTTTTCATTTAGGGTTAGAACTTGGGGATAAGTAGGAATGGATGAAAGAGACTTTGGAACACTTATCGTATATGGGAACTACAGATAATTTGAAAGTGAATCAGCTCCCGTTGTGTCCTAGTGTTCCAATAAACTTACTCATTTAGTAGTTTTCTTTTCTAGTCAATATGAAATTTCATGACAAGAGACACAGTGTTTACCTTCCTTAGTAGTTCTGAGGTATTAATGTTGCTTGGCCAATACTTCTTGACTGATGCTTAAGTATCTGTCTACCTCTTTGTAAGTTACTTAACATGGTATATCCATGAACTTTGATGGGCACTGTGGGAACACAGATAGAACAGTGCAAAAGTTTAAATCATTTTAAAGGGATTAGCCATGTACGACTCATGTTTCAGTTAAAGGTTAGATAGACCTCAACTATTTCAACACTTTAAGAATTAAGTGAACTTGTGTGTAGTTGGAGCATTCTCAGAAAGGAAAAGAGATAAGGTGATAAGGAATCCCTCTACCAAAAATGGAGCAGAAGATGTTTAAATATTGTCTAAGAAGACATTTGATTTGTTATTTCAGTAGTTTATACTTCCTTTATTTCAACCCTTAAATAATGTTATAGGTTGAACTGAAGTCCAAAGAAAATTAATTTACCTTAAATCATGGAGCAAAAGAGTTATGTGATGACTTGCAGTACATGACAGAGTTACATTAATGTGAGTTTCTTCTAACTAAATAATCTCTCTAGGCCTCATTTTTCTTTCATGGGAAACTTTCTCTGGAAAAGGTCAGATAGTAACAGGCTATTTGTTTTTTAGTAAAAAAATGTAGAGATTATAATAATATCAATTTCAGTTATTCAGTTGCGTTGTAATATGAATGCAGACAAAAGTAACATGTAAACAACAAGGTGTATTTGTGTTTCAATAAAGCTTTAGTGACAAAAGCAGAAAGTGAATACAGTTTGGTCTAAGGGCTATGATTTGATGACTCCTATAGTGTAAGAATAGGGGTAACTGTACCAAATAAGCAGATCAATTATTAAAAAATATTTAGCATAATGTCCGATACAATATTTAGCTACTGAAAAAATTACATTTATGGTCATAGGCCATATATGTTTCATAAAATATGTATTTGCTTATTAATTGAACTGTTCAATAATCAGTACTCAGTATGCCAGATATTTTATGATTAGACGTAGCCATAAAAGAGGAACATAAAACAAATTTATGCATGCCATATAAATCATAAAAATGTTAAGCATACAGTGAAAATGTTATGTTATTTAAAAAAAATTTTATTCATTTAATGAGAAAAAGAATAATATAGCAATGAAATAGTTTCAAAATAGCTTAGTAGGACAGTTATAATAATTAATACATTGCATATTGTTGTTTTAATAGTAGTTATTCAGAGGACAAGATGCAGACATGATATCTTGTCTAACCAATATTAGTACAAACTTTTCTTCTTATTGAACTAAGAGAAAGTAGCTGTGTATCTATCCTAAATATCTTGTATATACATATATAT
>NW_004524579.1:17796398-17798467 GCF_000260255.1 Octodon degus | reverse complement strand
TCACAGCAAAGGTTCTCTTATGTCCTGAGTCCACACTGACCTTGAAGGGCTTGGGTCAAAATATTGGCTATCTTTTTAGACCATCTATGTGTCTAACTTTTGGTCTGCAAACTTTAGCTGTTAAACATCCAAAAGTGAAGCTTAATGATCTTATTATCGTATAACAGAAGCTTAGCATCACTATCTTTCTGGATATCATATACCTTAGACATAAAATGGAACTGCTTCTTTCCAACAACCCAGCAAGTTCTACAATTTAAATCTCTATGGAATGTTAAAAAAATCACACATTTTTTTTACAAAGATACTTAGAAATCAAACCATATAAAACATTGTGACAGGACAGTCATATGATATTTTGTTTTACTTGTCCCTTGTTTACTTTTATTACCTTATTTTTTTTTACATACATTTACTTTAAAGAGAGTGTAGAAATAAATGATATGACATTAGAAGCAGTACACCATTAGAAGACCAAACTGACAAGTATAATAAGTTTGGTTTTAGTATTACATATTTTTGTCCACAGTGTAGTTTCTTAGTTCACAGGTATCAGCATAGAAAGTTAGTCAGGGTGAGAATTATATCCATTAACTATTATTTTCAAAAACCTGATGGAAATTCTTAGGACCACTGCCTTAACCATCTTGTTTATATAAATGTATGGTTTTGCCCATACCATATTTCCTGGCTTTTCTCCTTTCTCTCTCTTAGTTGTTTAATCCTTAATTTCTTGCTTTCTATTTAACTATGTTATACTTTTCACTTTTTATATATTTCTTCTTATGAGTTCTTACACTAGGGAGACAATACGATATTTACACACATGTGTCTAGTTTACTTCATTTGTGAGTGTAGCTTCAAGTTGCATCCACTTACCTACAAAGACTTTGAGTTTATTTTTCTTTATAGCTGAGAAATATTATATTGTATAAAAACACTTCAAACTTTTCATCCATTCCTCAGGTAATGGCATTTTGGTTGTTTTCAAGATTTGGGTATCACAAATTGTGCTGCTATAAACATAGGCACACATATATCACTATGATATGATGTTTTCAGTTCTTTTGGAAAAATTCCCAGAAGGGGGATAGCTGGATTGAATGGGGTTTACAGTCCTAGTTGTTTTTTTTTTTTTTTTTTTTTTTTTTTTTAGGAGACTCCACACCAATTTCCATAATGACTGCACCAGTCTACATTCCCACCAGCAGTGGAGAAAGGTTCCTTTTTCCTGCAGCCTCTCCAACAATATTTGTTGTTGGTTGATTTCTTCATGATAGCCATTCTTTCTGTGGTGAGGTGTTACCTCAGTGTTGTTTTGATTTTCATTTCACGGGTGGCTAATGATGTGGAACATTTTTTCATGTATTTATTTGCCTCTTGTATCTTCCTCTGAGAAGCGTGTGTTCATCTTTGATGCTTATTTTTCAATTGGGTCTTAAATTTTGGGGCCCTAATTTTTTTAGACCTTTATAAGTTCTAGACAGAACACCATTATCTGAGTGCTTATAAGTTTAGATATTTTTCCAAATTTGTGGGTTGTCTTTTCACTTGGTTGGTGATTTTTTTTGACGTGCAGAAGCTTCTCAATAAGAGGTCCCAGTTTTGATTTTTTCAAGTCTTTCCCTTGCAGTTTGCTTTTTGTTCATGAACTGTTTGCCTATCTATATCTCTTCAAGGTTTCCATCTACTTTCTCTTCCAGGAGATTTAGTGTTTCTGTTTTAATGTTTAGATCTTTAATCTATTTTGACTTGAGCCTAGTGCATGGTAATAGACCTGGGTCAAGTTTTCATTTTTGGCATGTAGAGAGTCAGATTTTCCAGCACCAGTTGTTAAAGAGGCAATCTTTCTTCCAGTAAGCAAATTTGGCCCCTTTGTCTAAGATAAGATGACTGTGTGTGTTTGTAGTTGTATCTGCATCCTCTTTTCTATTCCAATTGATCCTCAGGTCTATTTTGTTCCCAATGCCATGCTGATTGCTTTGTAGTATAATATCAAGTCAGGGATTGTAATGCCTCCTGCTTTGCCTCTGTTGTCCAAGATTGCCATTGCTAGTCTAGGTCATTTC
>NW_004524579.1:17794477-17796153 GCF_000260255.1 Octodon degus | reverse complement strand
TGTGTCTCTAACTGCTCTCTCACTGTGTTTGTAATCTGTGTAGAGGAATGCTATTGACTTTTGGGTATTGACTTCTTATCATACTATACTACTGATTTCGTTTATTGATTATAATTTTTTGTGTGTTTGTGGAACCGGGAATTGAATTCAGGACACTACACTTGCCAGGCTAGAGCTTATTCTACTGAGCTATCTCCCCAGCTCCATGTTTATTAATTCTAGGAGCTTCTTGGTGGAGTTTTTTGGGTCTTCCAACCAAAGTATCATGTCACAAATAATGATAGTTTAATTCCTTATTTACTTAAAATTAATTTTTAAGAAAGAAATCGCAATGAAATAGTTTCAAAACAGGTTAGCAAGACAGTTACAATAATTACTACATTGTGTATTGTTCTCTTTGTAGCCATTATAGTACAAGATGCAGACATAACATCTTCTCTAAACACTATTAGTCCAAATCTTTCTTCTTATTGAACTAAGAGAAAGAAACTGTATGTCTATCCTATTTGTATATACAGATACATACATATATTTTTTTGTTCCATTGCAAAGTGGTACTTCATTTATATCCCCTTTTTTTGTTTATTTTTGTCAGAGATGGCTATTCCTTTGACATTCAAATATTGAAGGTGAATGAATTCAGAAAAATGTGCTTAAGTAGAGTCCCTAGAGAGACAACATTCTCTCAGGCTTTTGCAGAGAGCAAATTGGGCAAACAATGGACATGACTCATCTAGATGGTGACACTGCCAAAAAAATCTACAAACTGCTGTACAGGGTTTCAGGGTGAATCCTGAGGGGATTTTACTGACCTTATAAGATACAAAAGTTACATTTCTTGTTACATAAGTCTTGCTTTAACTTAATCTTAACCATCTTGCAGAAAAGTATAAACAAGAAGTATAAAAAGTAAAGCCATATTACTATGCTGAACTGTAGAAGTCTCAAGTCAACAACTTTTAACATTGCCAGTTCTGTGGATAACCCACTACTGTTATGGACTTCTTTATCTATTCTCATTCCTTTTATTTCTCTCTTCTATAATGGCTCTATCTAATGTTTCCAGAACTATATTGAAGGGGAGTGGTGGTAGAGGACATCTTGGTCTTGTTCGTAATATAAGAGTAAGCAATTTCAGTTTTTCCCCAGTTAGAATTATATTTTCAGCTGGATTGTCATAGATGGCTTTTATCGGATTGAGGTACAAACCATCTATTTCAATTTTCTGTAGGACTGGTCATGAATGAGTGTTGCAGTTTGTCAAAGGCCTTTTCTGCACCAATTGAAATGATCATATGATTTTTGGATTTGGTTGCATTGACATAGTGAGTTACATTTATAGATTTGTGTAAGTTGAGCCATCCTTGCATCCCTGGGATGTAACTTACCTGGTCATGGTGTATAATCTTCTTGCTGATTTGTTCTATTCTATTAGCTAGGATTTTATTAAGGGTTTGTTTTTCATCTATATTCATGAGGAACATAGGCCAGTAGTTCTCTTTTTTAATTGTATCATTCCCTGGTTTTGGTATCAGTATAATACTTGCCTTTGAGAATGATTTTGGGAGGATTGCTTCCTTTTCAATGTCATTGAAGAGTTTGAGGTGTATAGGGGTTATATCTTGTGTAAATTACTTCTGGAATTTAGCTGTGAGTCCATCAGAACCTGGGCTTTT
>NW_004524579.1:17793689-17794213 GCF_000260255.1 Octodon degus | reverse complement strand
CAGCTTTTTAAGTGTATTTTTTAGGGTAGGGTCCACAGGATATTTTGGGTCTCACTACTTGATCAGATTCATAATGTGATTCTCCTGTTTACAGCCTCCCAAGTCCTGGGATTACAAGCATGTGCCAACATGCCCAGTGTCAATTTCTGTCTCAGCATGCCCCTGGGGCAGGGCCAGGATGGCAAAGAACAGCTTTTTGAATCATTAATTCTTTGTATTGTTTTCTTCATCTTGATTGCATTAATTTCTGCTCTAATCTTTATAATTTTCTCCCTATTTTTGGATTTGGGTTTGGTTTGCTCTTCTTTTTCTAGGCATTTGAGGTGCAACATTAGGGTATTTATTTGTTTCCATTCTGTTTTCCTAATGTGTGAGTCCACCAGTGTAAATTTCCCTCTAAGAACTGCTTTCATTGCATCCTATAAGTTCTGATTAGTTATGCTTTAACTGTCATTGAATTGTAAACATTGTTTTATTTCATCTGTAACCCATTGGTTACTGAGGAGGGTGGTATTTAATTTCCA
>NW_004524579.1:17783746-17792784 GCF_000260255.1 Octodon degus | reverse complement strand
TTCTGAATTGAACATGAAAGAGAGTTTTGCAGGGTATATCACTCTGCATTGGAATTTATTTTCTTGCAAGACTTGTATTCTGTTCCACACTCTTGACTTGATGTTTTGGGAAGAGAAATCTGCCATTATTCTGATTAGTTTTCCTTTTAATATGATCTGTTTCTTTTCTCTAGTGGCTTTTAGTATATTTTTCTTATGCTGAATTTTTGGCATCTTGGTTATTATATGTCTGGATGTGGTTTTAATTGGGTTGATTTTATTTGCAGTTCTATATGCTTCAGTTAATGGAATGTCGGTTTATGTCCCCATGTTTGGAAAGTTTTCTGCTATTACTTTTGCCCATATTCTTTTCATATCATTTGTATTGACTCCTTTCTCATTGATGCCTGTTAGTCTTACCTTGTTCATCTTTGCATCTTCTTGCAGATGTTGAATTATTTTTTCCTGCTTCCTAGTTGTTTTTAAGAGATCTTTTCTTACCTTTTCACTTGCTACAATGGTGTCTTTAAGGTCTGAAACTGTATGTTCAGTTTCATTCAAATGGTTTTGCCAGGTTGCAATTGAGGTTTTAATTTCTTGCATATATCTTTAAATCTGCTTCATGTAATCTGTTTTTTTTTTATGTTGCTCATTCAAAGATTCCATCATTTTTTCTATTCTCCTCTATTTTTTAAATCAGAGTTTTCTTTAGAAGCACTTAGTACTTCTTTTATTATAATTATCATTTCTTTTTTTTTTACTTCAGAGATTATTTCTGATCTCATTTCTGCTATACTGTTCTGCAGTTATTTCTTTAGTTCAAATGCTATTAATTTAGTGATTTCATGTGTGTGACTTCCAATTTCTTCTATGCCATTGTCTCCTGCATTTGTTCTGGGTGGACTTGAGACCTGAGAATGCATTTTGCTCCTCCTCTTTGTCATTTTTTTTATCACTATCCTCTGACCTTTGTTGTAGAGCTTTGATGCTGTTATTACCTTAGCACCTACCAATATTTTTACAAAATAGAGATTCCGTGGTTAAGACAGTTATAGTTTTGTGTTATAGAACTACATTGAAGGACACTAATAATGGGTAGTGATATTTAGCATTTGACAAACTTTTACAATTAATGGTTTTGTATTTCGGACCATAAGAACAAACATTATGTTTATGTAGCTAAGGAGATATTAAATTGGGAATTTGTATTTAAATTAATTCCCCTAAATTCTGGCTGATCACCAGAATTTTGATGTATATGGGGTCGTCCTTGTAGACTTGTTCATCCCAGTTACCTTTTGCTCCTTTTCTCAATCCAGAGAGAAAGAGAGTGATGCTCTCAAAGATTTGGGTCTAGCAAAGTGTCTCAGCTTACTGGGTATGGATCTACCAAGTTTCAGCCCATCCAGTTGTGTCTGGCTTGGGTCTTTCTTCTGTTCCTAAGCTTCTTCTTGCTGCAGCCCATGGAAGTGAACCCACTATGCTCCTCTGGAAAGATGTTCAGCTCCCGGATTTTCTGGGTAGGTCTGGTCCCTAGCCTCTCTTCAGGGAGTTCTGCTGCATGGTTCCACATCAGGCCTATCTGATGGAGGAGTTTCCAGTGAGGGTGCAGATGGTCCCCTTCCCACACGCTGGGCTTGGCATCTGGCTAGAAATGGATCTGGGGAGTATGTGAGCAGCCAGAAGGTCTCAAATGCATGCCAGGCCTGGATTCTGGTTTGAAAGGGATTTGGTGCACCAGTGGAAGGTAGCAAATGTTATTTTCATGATGATGGAAGATATAGTATTATTTTATCCTTGTATCTTAAGCAATTAGAGAAGTACAAGCAATTGGTGAAACAATAACTTTCCTGACAGTCGACAACAGGAAGTATAAGAGTTTAAGATTTTTTTTTGTGGCCAGCTTAGCCCACCCCGGGGATGGGGATGTTGTGACATATGGAGCTGGGGATTGAACCACGATCCCTCCACTTTGGTAAGCTTGGCTATGCAAGCACTTTAGACCAGTGAGTGAGGTATCTTTTTGGACCAGGAGTCTCAGCTTTTTAAGGAATAGGGCAAATGAGGATTAAGAGTATAGTGTAAGGGGAGTTATACAGTATGATAAAGTTGGCTTTCTCCTGAGAGTCATTTTCCAGTAGTTTGTACAAAGAGTACACCAAGTCAGTAATGGCAACATCATTGAATTTGATATACCAAGGTCAGAGGTTATGAGAGTTCGTTTGATGGCACAGAGCATTGTAAATATGGGAGGTACACAGAAAAAAAATCCATAAATCTGAATAAGTAATTTCTCGAGCTCTTAGATTAAGCAAAACTATAACCTGGTGCAGATTGGTGAGCTGAACAATTCCAGTGGCACACAGAACTCTGTGAGGTATGTGAGTTTTTATCAGTCAGATTAGGAAGACCTTACTAAGCATCTAAAGTAATTGCCTATGCAGTAAGCAATAACTAAAGTAAAAAGCATCTAAAGTAAATAATTTAATAGACATTCCACAATAAACTGCGTTCCTGAAGATTAGGGATACTGAGTCCTAGAAAATAATCTGTTACCATCTTGTCTTATTTTTAGAAAACAGGCTAAAAATAAGCCATAAAAGAAGCAACTGATCGATGAATAATTTACCTTTCTGCCAAAAAATAACTTCTAGAAGAAAATGATAGCTAAAACATAATGAAACATGTATTTTCAATTTACAATATCCAACAGTGAAATACTGAATTCAAAGGTAGAAGAAAATGATGACTAACAGAAGAAAAATCAGTCAATAGAAACAAATCCAAAATTACAGAAATAATAAAATGATCAAGAATAAACTTTAAAGGAAATGTTACTAAAATACTGACATTTTGGCAAAAAAATTGAACACATTGAAAAAAGAAATTAAACACATAAAGTAAATAAAAAGTATATTATATATCAAAAGGGTCTTTAAAATAATTCTTGACTTCTAACAGGAAACTAACAATCAGAAGATGTTGAATAACTATTTTTGTGATATAATAAACAGCAAAAATAAGAATGTAAATTATAAATTCTGAACTCTATGCCTATATTCTTTAAAAGTAAAGATAAAACATCTTTTAAATAAAAGATAAGCAAATGAATTCTTTGTGAGGATGAAGATAATACAATAAAGAAGCACATTTCTCAAGAAAGAACAAAAAGTAAGAAATGAAAGGATCTGGGTAAATGTATAAAGCTTATGTTTTCTTCTTAATTTCCTTAATATGCTAATGGTTTTTTAAAGCAGAAAATGGTATACTTATGTGGAATTACAATGTATATAGATGAGTTACGGTAAGTGGAATTTTACAATTGCGATGTTTCCACAGTTTGTGTGATTTGGTACAATATTAAAGTTAAAGTACAAACAATAAAGTAACAATTATTTGATCAATAAAAGGTTATCAGAAAAAATCAATAACAAAATAGTATTCTGAAAATCAAAAATAATTTAAAAACCAGACAATAAAGAGATGTAAACCATAAAAAATGCAAATGACAAAGAATTAAAAAGTGTTACATATTTTCAAACCTTATCAATAATTGCATTGCATTTTCAACTGGAATGCAGATATTTTAAGAATAATGGTTAAAAATTGATGCCGAGACTGACTTCGAAGGGATAAAATTTTAAAAGTTGAAAGAATTCAAAAGAAATTTTAGGTTGCTATATTAATATGAAAGATCACAAGCAAAATACATGTTACAAATACTACAAAGAATAAATTCATAATAAGATAATTTTAATAAGATGATACAAAAAACACAAATGGCCATATATTCAATAATAGAACTTCAATGTACATACAATGAAATTCAAAACACATGGAAAAATCTTTAATGGTGAGCTGGCTCTTTTTTTTTTTTTTTTTTTTTTTTTTTTTGGCGGAACTGGGGATTGAACTCAGGCCCTTTTTCTTGCCAGGCAAGGGCGTATTCTACTGAGCCATCTCCCTGGTCCTTCTTTAATGGTTATTCAAGATTTAAACATGTCTCAGAATCTCATGATGAAGAAAAAATTAGTAAAACTATAATTGATTTGATGAACAGCAATAAGCACAGTTAAGTGATATTTCTAGAACAATGAGTAAAAAATACATAATTTATAATTGTTCAATGAAGAAAAATTACCTGTCAGCATAGATCAAATATTGGATACTGAAACATACATAATAAAACTTAAATGAAATGACACAATGAGTGTTTGGAATACAATAGAATTAAATTAACAACAGTGATAAAACATAGAAAATCACTAAGGATTTGGAAAATGATAAACTGTAAATAATAATTGAACTAAAAAGGAATCAATAAGAAAATTCAGGAAATGTTTAAATTAAGGATTAACATGGAAACTCAAGAAAGTATGGAGGAATATTTGTAATTTTTTTTTTGTTTTTTGTTTTTTGTTTTTTGTTTTGGCTGGCTCAGCCTGCCCATGGCAGGGCTGGGGATCAAACCACGGTTCCTTGAGCCTGCCTAAGCTTGTCTATCTCACCGGCCCCTGTCAATTTAAAATATAGAGTCAAAAACTAAGTCAATAATTAATCTATACTTAAAGTTAAGAAGTTAGAAAGAAGTGAGTAAAATAAACATTTAAAAAGCAAAACAAAGCCCAGAAGAAGTACAAAAGAAAAATACGATAGCAAAGTGCCAAGCAATAAAATTTACATCAAATATTGGCTTTAAAAAGTCTATTTATTGGGCCGGGGATATGGCTCAGTGGAATAAGTGCTTCCCTGGTAAGCGCAAGGGCCTGAGTTCAATCACCAGTTCTGCAAAAAAAAAAAGTCTATTTATTAAAGCCTCATTAAATGTGCTGGAAGCCACAAAGTAGAAATCAAAAGAAAAAAAGAAACGACAAATTTATTGAAGAAACTATGTCCTAAAATGTGGCAAAGAGAAATTGGACAGAAAAACATCTTACCAGGAGCTGGGGAAAGAGTTAGGTGGTGTGAGAGCCTGCCTGGCAAGCGCAAGGGCCAGCGTTCAATCCCTGGTATCGCATACTATATTGGTGCTGCGATTGGTAGGCCACGGAGTCTGAGCGTGGTGGCACATAACTGTAATTCCAACTCTGGGGAGGCTGAAACAGGACAGTTACCACGAGTCTGATCTGTATAATGAGACCATGAACCAAGTAAGTTAAAAGAGTTTTAAAAATTCCTATAGCACTTTTAAACAGCATAAATGACCAATGAGAATATAAGTCTTCAGAAATAGAGGGCAAATGGAAAATCATGATGATTTATTCGGGGAACCTTAAAAAAGATAGGAGAACAAAAATTTATCCAAAGCTAAATGATGCTAAGAAGCCTAATCTAAGGCTAACTGGAGTTAGAAATGAGACAGTACACATGAAATAATCTGTTTATAGAAATTATAACAGAAAACTTTTGAAGTAATGAGAAAGAACTCAACACGAAGATAAATGCTTGTAGAAAAATAGTAATTATGATAGAGAACTAAGCTCCCCACAACACATCAGAGTCAATTTCTAAGATGTCCAAATAGAACAATAGGAACAACAATGAAGATCATAAAAACTGTCACAGAAAAGCAAAAGTTCTTTTATAAAGGCAAGCCCAATAGGGTTGTTGGGATTTTTCAGCATGTACTTTACAAGCCAGGAGAGCTTGAAGTAAAGCATGTTACGCCCTAAAAGAAAAGAAGTTCCAACCCAGACTGATATGCCCTGCAAATCTATCTTTAAAAATTGATGGAGAAATAAAAGAGTGCCGTAAGATATTTGTGTTCACAAAACCAGCACTACAGAAATTGCTCAAAAGTAGAATAGAAAAGAAACAGCAAAACCTCAAAGTCTAAAAGTCTCATGGAATGAATACATGAAGCAATAATAAATTGTTAAACAACAATAATCTGTTTAAAAGTGGGAAAATTTGAGGAATCAACAACAGAATAAAGGTCACATGACAAGAATAAAGTAGTAATGTTTAGTAACAACTCTCAGAGTAAATACCCTCTATTACAGAATTAAAAGACATATTGGAAGAAAAAATTACATTAAAAGACACAGAAGACTCAAAGAGCTTTACCTCATGACCAGTTAAGAGATTCATGTAACACAAAAAGAAATTCATAGCCTAAAAATCAAAAGATAAGAAATCATATTCCATGTACCAGGACTCCAAACGCAAGCAGGGGTAGCATTTTTTTCCTCAAGCAAGGTAAACTTCAAATTAAAGCTGAAAAGAAGAAGGAAATAAGGTCAATGCATATTATTAAATGGAATAATTCAGGCTACTATCTTTGTATGTGTGTGTGTGTGTGTGTGTGTGTGTGTGTGTGTGTGTGTGTGTGTGTAACCAGGGAATGAACTCAGGCCCTTGCGCTTGCAACGGAAGTGCTTATTTCACTGAGCCATCTCCCCAGCCCCCAAAATGGAAAAATTCAGAAGAGAAAGATAATAATTGTAAGTATAAATGCACCATATACTAGGGTACATAAATGCATAAAAGAAACACTCCTGGACATAAATGATTAAATTGTCATCAATAGTGATAGCAGGTGGAGACTGAATGTGGTGGTGCATGTCTGTAATCCCAACACTTGGCAGGCTGAAAACAGTAGGATAATTATGAGTCTAATCTATGAGACTCTGTAGACCCTATACTAAATACCAAGAAAAAAATAATGATAGCAGGTGACATGAACTGCTCCCCTTTCATAAAGAGACATTTTGGGCTGGAAAGATACCTTTGTGGTCTAAACTGCCTGCTTAGGTAAACTTAGCAAGCTCAGGACCTCAGTTTGATTCCTGGCACCACATGTCATGCTAGCCATGCCCCAGGATGGCCTGAGCCAGCCACAAAATTCAAAACAAAACAGAACAAAAAAGAGGCATTTCCACTAACCAACAACAACAAATATTAGAGTCAAACCACACCTTCAAACAAACATATCTACAGAATGTTCTGTACTACAAAAAATGCATAATCTTCTTAGTGCTATATGGAACTTTTTCCAAGATAGACTGCATACCAGTCCAAAAAGCATGCTTTTAAATCCAAATGTGTTTGAATTATCCCACATATACTATTAATTCACATCACAATTTATATAGAAATGAGTCACAAAGAACACATAAATTTTACAACTATCTTGACATCAAATACCACACTCCTGCACACTCAACAGGCAGAAGAAATTAAGGAAGAAATTATCTGTTTCCTAAGATCAAATAATAATGCATTGTAGCATGCCAGAACATGTTTGACACATTAAAAGGTGTTTTAAGAGGGAAATATATTGCTGTGAATGCTCAAAGTAGACAAACAGAGAAAACACAAATACTCCTATAGGACATCTTAAGAAGCTAGAAGAACAATTACAAGTCAAAACTAAACTAGTGGAAAGAGAAAAAATGAACGATTGCAGTAGAAATTAATGAAATTGAAACCAAAAATATCACAAAGATTCAGTGAATTGGATAGACGGTTATTTGAATGAATAAATGAAATAGGTCTGTACTTAGCAAAACTTACCATGAAACAGAAACAAAAGATCCACATCAGTGCAATTAACAACAAAAAGGGAAAAATCACAATGGACCCTTTCAAAATCCAGAAGATCTGCTGTATTGTATTCAATAAATGTACTCCAGATCTTGAAAACAAATGGAGAGATTCTTAAAAATCCAAAAATAGACAATGAAACTGAGGCACTAATAATGATAATGATAGTAATAATAATAATAATAATAATAATAATAATAATAAAAACTAAGAAAGCTCAAGAAATCATGTGTTCACTGCTAAATTCCATAAGAACTTCAAAGAGGATATAATGTCAATACTCAAATTATTTTATAAAATTGAGAGAAAAAGAGTATCACCAATTTTATTTCTGGAAGGCAGCATTGCTCTGGCTTCAAAATTAGACATGTAACCAACTAAAAGCAAGCAAGAAAACAAAGACATCAACAAACACTAAAGGGAAATATCTTTTACAAACATAGTGGTAAATATCCTCAACAAAGTATCATAAAGCAGATTGCAAGAAATCATGAAAAAGACCATACATTTCGACTATTTAAGTTTCATTATACGCATGCAAGGATGCAACCTAAAAAGTTTAATAAATGTAATACTTTACATAAAAAGAGGCAAGGATAAAATACGATCATTAATCTTTTGGATGCAGAAAAAACCTTTGGCAACATCCAACATCTAATTCATGGGACTAACTCTTAAGAAAAAAATATGGAAGAATCTTATCTTGATCTGACTGAAACCACTTCTGAAAAATCTACTGCAATCTTCATATTGAATGAGGGAAAAGATGAAAGTTTTTCCTCAAATATCAAGAAAAAGACAATTATAGTCACTATCACCACTCTTAGGCACACTACGATACTCAAAACAATAGAGCAACCAGGCAAGAAAGAGTGTACAGGTAAAGAAGAGGTACAATTACCAGTGTTTGCACATAACATGATCCTTTATTTTTTTATTTTTTCCCTTAATTGTATTGATAAATAAATAGCAGTGAGACAGTTTCTAATAAAATAGTTAGGACAGTTTCAATAATAACACATTGCATACATTCTTTCAAATGGTTAATTGCTCTACAAGATACGGACATGATATCCTATTTACAAACACCATTAGAACAAATCACTCTATTCATTAAGAGAATGTAAGTATATATCTATCCTAACCACTTTGAATTCACAGATACAAAATGGACATTCATCTGTATACCCTGTTTTGGTTAAGCTCCGTTATTTGAATATTATAGGTGTGTAAACTCAGCAAAATATTCAAAAAGAGTCCAGTAGCTCATAATAGTATTGGGTCTTCCACTTCATTGGCAATGTCAGAAACTGTTGACCTGAGTCCCCTACAGCTCAACATAACAGCATGGCTTTACTTCTTATATTTCGTTTTTATACTTTTCTGCTGGATGGTTAAGACCAATGTAAAGCAGGACCTATGCAACAAGAGTTGTAACTTTTGGTCTGATAAGGTCAGTGAAATCCCCTCAGGATTTATCCTGAGATCCTGTACCTCAGATTGTAGAAGATTTG
>NW_004524579.1:17775720-17777604 GCF_000260255.1 Octodon degus | reverse complement strand
CAAGGTGAAGTAGGAGGAAGAGGAAGCTCTCTGCACACACTCACTGGACCTGGGCTAGGACTGGGTCTGGGGCCTCCGGGATGGGGCAAAAATTCCTACTTGGCGGGCGGGGTGGGGGAGGCACTGCGGAGTGGTGGTGGGTGGCCCAAGGGGCTGGGAGAGGGTCCGGCCCACTCTGCACCTGGGCTGGGACTGGTCCCGCCTGCGCAAGGTAGCAGGAAGCTCTCTGCACACTCACCGGACCTGGGCTAGGACTGAGTTTATCATTCTTAATAGCTGAATAATACTCCATTGTGTAGAAATACCACATCTTTTTCAACCATTCCTCAGGTGATGGTCATCTTGGTTGTTTCCATCATTTGGCTATCACAAATTGTGCCGCTATAAACATTGGCACAGATATATGACTATGATATGATGTTTTCAGATCCTCTGGGAAAATTCCCAGTAGAGGAATAGTTGGTTTAAATGGGATTTCCAGTCCAAATTTTCTAAGGAGTCTCCATACTGATTTCCATAACGGTTGCACCAGTCTACATTCCCACCAGCATCTGAGAAGGGTTCCTTTTTCCCCACAGCCTCTCCAACATTTGTTGTTGGGTGATTTCGTTATGATAACCATTTTTTCTGGGGTGAGATGATATCTCAATATTGTTTTAATTTGTATTTTGCAGATGGCTAATGATGTGGAGTATTTTTCATATATTTATTCGCTTCTTTAGTTTCATCCTCTGAGAAACATGTGTTCATTTCGAATGCCCCTTTCTGGATTGGCTCTTTAAATGTTGGGGCTCTAGTGTTTTTTAGTTCTTTATAAATTACAGAGAGCCGACCTTTGTCTGAGTACTTACTTATCATAATTTTTTCCAAATTTGTTGTTTGCCTTTTCACTTGGCTGGTAATTTTTTTTGATGTGAAAAAACATATCAGTAAGAGCAGATCCCAGTTGTTAATTCTTTCAACTGTTTCCTGTGTGATTTGATTTGTGTTCATGAACTCTTTTCCTGGCCGTATGTCTTCAAGAGTTCCTCCTACTTTCTCTTCCAGGAGATTTAGTATCTCTGCTTTAATGTTTAGATCTTTAATCCATTTTGACTTTAGTTTAGTGCATGTTGATAGACCTGGGTCAAGTTTTAGTTTTTGGCATTTAGAGAGCCAGTTTTTCCAGCACCATTTGTTAAAGAGACTATCTTACTTCCAGTGAGTATGTTTGGTCTCTTTGTCAAAGATAGGGTGGCTGAGTGTGTTCATAGGGGCTTCAGCATCTTCTAATCTATTCCATTGATACTCAGGTCTATTTTGTTGCCAGTACCATGCTGATTTTAACACAGTAGCCTTGTAGTATAATTTCAAGTCAGGAATTGTAAAGCCTCCTGCCTTGTCTTTATTGCCCAATATTACCTTTGATATTCTAGGTCTCTTTTAGTTACAGATAAATGTGAGGAATGATTTCTCTAGGTCTGTGAGGTATGTTGCTGGTAGTCTGATAGGGAGTGGATTAAATCTGTGCAGCAATTTTGGGAGTATGGCCATCTTCACAATGTTGGTTCTTCCTATCCAGGAACATGGAATATCTTTCCACTTTCTTAAATCCTCTTCAATATCTTTTTGAAGAGTACTGTAATTTTTCTTAAAAAGATCTTGTACTTCATTAGTTAGATGAGTTCCAAGGTATTTACTCCACACTATTTTAAAAAGAATTATTTCTATAATTTCCCTCTCAGTGTGTTTGTTGTCTGTGTAGAGGAATGCTATTGACTTTTGGGAATTGACTTTATAACCTGCTATGCTACTGAATTTCTGTATTAGTTCTAGTAGCTTTTTATTGGAGTATTTTGGGTCTTCCAAGTAAAGTTTCTTATCATGTGCAAATAAAGATAATTT
>NW_004524579.1:17773661-17775521 GCF_000260255.1 Octodon degus | reverse complement strand
CTTTTTTTGTCATTCAGGATTATGTTAGCTGTTGGTTTTTCATAAATGGCTTTTACCAGATTGAAGTAGAGGCCATCTATTCCAATTTTCTGTAGGACCTTGAACATGAATGAGTGTTGGACTTTGTCAAAAGCCTTTTCTGCATTAATGGTGATGATCATTTGGCTTTTAGTTTTTGCTCTAGTGATATAGCATATGAGACTTTCAAATATAGAGCCATCCTTGCATTCCTGGGATGAATCCTACCTGGTCATGGTGTATGATCTTCTTGATGATTTGCTGTATTCTATTTGTTAGGATTTTATTGAGGATTTTAGCATCTATGTTCATGAGGGAGTTGGACCTGTTGTTCTCTTTCTTAGTTTCCCTGGTTTTGTTTTCAGTATAATACTTGCCTCCAGGAATAATTTTGGGAGGATTGCCTCCTTTTCAATTTCATGGAAGAGTTTGAGGAGTATAGGGACTACATCTTCTGTAAATGTCTTGTAGAATTCAGCTTTGAATCCATCTGGACCTGGACTTTTCTTTGCCGGTAGGTTTTTAATTACTGCTCGTATTTCTTTGGCTGCTATTGGGCTATTGAGAGTGGTTACATATTGTCAATTCAGTTGTGTAATCTATACCTTTCTAGGAATCTCTCCATTTCTTCTGTGTCTTCTATTCGGTGAGAGTAAAGATTCTCAATATAGCTATTGATAATCTTAATTTCCACTGGGTCTGTGGTAATTATACCCTTTCCTTTTTATAATGCTTGTATTAGAATTTTTTCTTTCCTGTTTTTGATGATGTGAGCTAGGGAGTTAACAATTTTATTTAATCTTTCAAAGGATATGCTTTTTGCTTTTTTATTCTTTGAATTGTTTTCTTCATCTCAATTGAATTAATTTCTGCTCTATCTTTATGATTTCTTCCCGTCTTTGGGCTCTGGGTTTGGTTTGCTCTTTCTTTTCTAGTTGTTGAAGGTGCAGCATTAGAGTATTTATTTGTTCCCGTTCTGTTTTCCTAATGTGTGAGTTCACAACTATGAATTTCCCTCTGAGAACTACTTTCATCGTATCCCATAAATTACGCTAAGTTGTGCTTGAATTTTCATTCATTGTAGATATTGTAGAATTTCTTTTTCAATTTCATCTGTGACCCATTGGTTGCTGAGTAGGCTGTCATTTAATTTCCATGTACTTAAGGGTTTTTTGTTTGTTTGTTTTATCATTTATTTCCAGTTTCATTGCACTGTGGTCAGATAATGTGCATGGGATAATTTCTGTTTTCGTACATATACTTAAGTATGACCTATTGACCATTATGTGGTCTATTTTAGAAAATGACTCATGTACAGCTGAGAAAAATGTGTATTCAGCTGTGTTTGGGTGGAACACTCTGTATGTGTCCACCAAGTCCATTTGTTTCAAGCTCTCATTCAGTTCTATTATTTCTTTGCTAAGTTTTTGTTTGGTAGACCTATCTTTTGGGGATAAGGTGGTGTTAAGGTCTCCTTTTAAAATTGTTGTACTGGATATTAGATTTTTCATGTCCTTTAAGATTTGCTTTATATAGTTCGTTGCTCCCGTGTTTGGTGCATACATATTTAAGAGTGTTACCTCTTCCAACAGAAGTTTTTCCCTAACCAGTATATAGTGGCCTTCTTTATTTCACTTGATCATTGTTGGTTTGAATTTAAGACTGTCTGACAATAGGATTGCCACCCCTGCTTTTTTCTGAGGTGCTGGGGCATGTAGTATTGTGTTCCATCCTTTAACTTTCAGCCTATGAAGGTCTTTATGAGTTAAATGTGTTTCTTGTATACAGCATATTGTTGGATTTTGTTTCCTAATCCACTGTGCCAGTCTATTTCTCTTAATT
>NW_004524579.1:17755060-17766526 GCF_000260255.1 Octodon degus | reverse complement strand
GAGGGGCTGGGAGAGGGTCCGGCCCACGTTGCGCCTGAGCTGGGACTGGTCCCGCTGGCGCAGGGTAGCAGGAAACTCTCCGCACACTCACCGGACCTGGGCTAGGACTAGGGACCAGGATTTGATCCCAACCACGGCCTGCCCTCAGGTGCACTGAGCCAGTGACTGAGATCAGATTATGCCTGTAATCCCAGCTCTAGGTAGGTTGAAAACAGGAGGATCACTATGAGTCTAAGCTGTATAGATCACTATGAGTCTAAGCTGAATAGTGAGACCCTGTACCAGATGCACACACACACACACACACACACACACACACACACACACACAAAATAAAGGGAGCTCAAAGAGGACTTGAGAAGATGGAAAGGCTTCACAGGTTCTTTGGTAGGTATGGGCAACATTGTCAGAACGGGCTCCTCCCCTTAACTGTGTGATGAAATTCCAATCAAAATGCACATTTTTTCCCCATAAAACTAGTTTGAAAACAATTTTAAAGTTTATACAGAATAGAAAAGAACCACCACAGCAAAAGCAATCCAAGGGAATAAAAGCAAAGCAGAAAGCACCACAATCCCAGGTTTCAAGTTTTATTACAAAGTTGCATTGCAAAAAGAGCATTGTGCAGGCACGAACACAGATGCACAGACAAATGAAACAGGACAGGTGATGCAAACAACTTCAGACACACTCAGGTACCTGATCTTTAACAAAATTCATTTTCCAGAGTTAAGATAGGCTCTTCAACACATGGTGATAGGGTTAAGCGTAGTAGTGCACGCCTGGAATCCCAGTACTTAGGAGGCTGAGACAGTAGGCTCATTGTGAGTTCCAGGCCAGTCCTGAATGCGTAGTAAATTCAAGGACAGCTTGTACTACATAGTGAGACTCTGCCAGAAACTCTAAACCTACAGGATGATGAAGTAGGTAAAATTCTCAAAGTTATAGTTGTAGGCAAAGGACTTTCTTTTTCTTTTCTTTTTTTTTTTCTGGTGGAACCAGGGATTGAACTCAGGCCCTTGCACTTGCCAGACAAGCACTTATTCTAGTGAGCCATCTCCTTGGCCCCTCTTTTTTTTTTTTTAGTACTGTGGATTGAACTTAGAACCCTGTGCTTGCCAGGCAAGCACTTATTCTATTGAGCTACCTCCCCAGGCCTGTCAAAGACTTTCTGAGCAGAACCCCTATAGCACAAGAAAAAAAATCATGACTCAGTCAACCAATTTATATTAAATTAAAATATATGCAGAGGAAATACCCAAAAGAGAGAAAAAACCCACAGGATGGAGAAAATATTTCCCAGCTTTATACTACATAGAAAATTAATACCAAGACAAAAATCTTCAAAAAATTAGAGCTTTGAAGAATAAAACTTTATAAAAATGGCATTTGCAATGAGTAAACACTTTTCAGAAGACACAGAAATGGTTAATAAATATAAGAAAAAGTATTCTCAACATTTCTGATCATCACAGAAATGCAAATTAGAACATCACTGAGATTCCCCCCCTTACTCCACAAAGAATGGCCATCATTAAGAAATCAGACAATAAAAATGCTGATGATTCTAGGGGAAGGAAGGACCTTATCTACGTTGGTGGAGAGAATGTAGTTGAGTACAACCATTATGTAAATCAAGACTGAGATTCCTCAAAAAACTAAAACTAAAAATTCCATTTGACTGAGCTAGTCCCCTACTATGTACCTTCCCCAAAGAGTTAAATACTTCATATTACTGTGATGCATCCAAACTATGTTTATTGCAGCACAACTATAATAGCTAAGTCTTGGAAGAGGCCTCTAGGTCCATCAACAGATGAATGGAGAGAGTGTGGTTTTCATTCACAATGAAGTGCTAGCCTGCTATAATGAAGGATACAGATGAATCATCTGTAGGAAAATGAATACGCCTTGAGGCCATGACTTTAAGTCAGACACATGAGCTCAAATACCATATGATTTCTCTTAGACCAGAAATGCAGAGTACAAATAAAGACAAAAACTAAAATAGATAACAGGAAATGGGATAAGTTGTACAAGGGAAGAGCACCAAGAGATTCAGGGAATGGGCAAGGAAAGGGGATCTAGGTGGAATTAAGATATGTACTACACAGACACCAACTAAGCGCAGTGAATGTTTTCATTATGGACTGCAAGAATGTACTAACTAAAGATCTAAAAAAATAAATCAATCCTGATTATGGGCTATAAAGATGCTGCCAGGGCTGAATACAGGTCTGCCTCTTGGATCCTCTGTAAGTTCCCTGATGTGTCCATGTCTCATTTTGTTATACAGTAAGTTTAATAATAATGCTGATGGAAGTTGGTTGGAAGATTAAATGATTTAATAAAAGTGAAGCACTCAAAAAAAAGTTTGAAAATGTGTTCCAGAAGATGCTTTAAATCTCTTTCAAAGAAGAAATCATGAGAGAAACCAGAAAATGGTTAGAGATGAATGAATATTGGTTGTAGTAAAAATGAATGCAACATGAAGAATTGCACTTATCACTGTTTTCATTAAAAACTAAAGATGATATCGAAACAATGATACCACTTCAACTTGAGAAATTGGGAAAAATGAAAACAAAAACAGCCAAGGAAAGGGTAAATTAAGAAGAAAATAGTAAATCAGTAGAGAAAAGCAATAAAACTCAAAGTGCTTTTGAGAAATTAAACAAAATTGATAAAGTGTTAGTCATCTGGAGTGAGAAGAAAAGAGAAAAAATTCAAGTTAAGAAAATCAGTAAGTAAAGTAAGAACTTATTACTGATTCTGAAGTGATAAAAATGATTCAATACTACACTTTGAATCATCATTGACTAATAACTTCAATAACTGATGAAATGAACAAATTTCTAGGGACATTAAGTACCCCAAACTAACCCATGAAGTAATGGAAATATGAACATAACTTTAACAGGTAAGAAAATTAAATCAGTTATCAAGAATCTCCTAACAACCACAATAAAGAAGAAACCCCTCAACTTGACAGCTTCACTGGTGAATCTATCAATGTTTAAAAATGAAGTGAAACTAATTCTCAAACTTTTCCAAAAATTTAATGAGATGGAAGCACTTTCAAAGTCTATCAGTAAGGTAAGTATTAGACTAATATAGTACCATCTACTGTACTGTATTATAAAAGTATAACAGGCTCTCAAAATATTAAAAATAGAATTAGCATGTGAGCCAGCAATTCTGCACTTGCTATATATCCAAAAGAATTGGATGCAGTGTCTTGGAGTTATTTGTGCACCTATATTCATAGCAGAATATTTATAATATTTAAAACATGGAAGTAAAAACCCATGTGTCCATTGCCTGATAAATGAATAAGGAAAATGTGGTAATAACTATTATTATTATAAGGAAACAAAATTCTAACACATATTCCAACATGAATTCACATTGAAGACACTATGCTAAATGAAATAAGACAATCACAAAGTGCTATGAGATTCCACTTCCAAAAAGTATTCAGAATAATCAAAATCATAGAGATAGGAAATAATAGATAGTTGTGAGGGGCTTGAAGGAGAAGATACTGAAAAGTTATTCTTTAATGGGAATTAAATTTTAGTTTTACAAGATTAAAAGAGCTAGGGAGATGTACGGTGGTAATATTTTGAATATATTTATACTATAGATCTGTACACTTAAAATGGTCATGATCTGAATTTTGTGTTTCGTGTATTTTACCATAATGAAAATGGAAAAAAAATCTTAATACCAGACATTTGACTTGTAAATTTCACAAACCTTTAACAATGAAATAAAAGTATAATTTCATGAGCATTTTTAGGAACTAGAAGATAAAATAATTTCTGTCTTATTTTATATTATTAACCTAATATCAAATGCTTTGCATCATGATTTCACTTTTCACCATTTTCTTTTCTTTTTAAAAACATACATGTTTGTTGCCACAAATATACATTAAGGTGAATTTCAATTAGTTTTTACATACATTTAAAACACTTCTCCTTTGACCATAGTGTTTTTTTTTTTTTTTTCTTTTTAGCTGTCCTAAATTGTTCTTTGGGTTACAAATTTTATAAACATCATGTATATTATTAGCAGTAACGGTGGAGCTGGAGAATATTGTGCCTTCTCCAAGCTACATGGCGAGAACCACCAATAGTGTGGCGGAACATGCGGCCCTTTCCAAGGCCACGACCCTGGCTGCCTGCAGATGTCAGCCCACGCATCTCCCTGTGCTTATGGACTGGTTGGTGATCCACTGGGTGTGAGGACTTCTTCTGATGGTTTTGTGGGATGGATCAATAAGGATAACCTCAAAGCATTTACATGTACAATCTTCACCAACCCACTAAAAATTTAGAACTATCAGAGCTGCACAGTGGCGTCCAGCTTGCTCCTCAGCAACAGACTGAAGACTTTGTGCAAACTTCAGCTGGTTAATGCCATGATGGACAGGCTTGCCATAAGTCGCTCCCTTTGGACCTGGACATTTCTGGCCACCGCAGTGCACACGAATCCTGTACATGACATACCCTTGCTTGGCCTTCTTTTTTTTTTTTTTTCTTTTTCTTGTTTTTTTTTTTTTTTAGTTTTTAATATTTATTGTTTATATAAAAACATCAAAATTTTGAACATAAACTGGTTTTTGGTGTCCAAAGTCTAAAAAAGAGTATCAGAAATAAATTCTCATATGAATTACACTGAAAATACCAGTGACACCCCAAATTATACTTCACATACCACACACATGGCAGTCTGCACACAGAATAACACATTGTATACACATGCAACATTTACTCTGACAGCGCACGACTTTTGCCTTCCTAGATTTTTTTTTTTTTTTTTTTTTTTTTTTTTTTTTTTTTTGAGTCTTACTGCACAGCTTGGACTCATGGTGATCCTCCTATTTTTAGCCTCCCCAGCGCTGGGATTATAGGTGTGTGCCATCACGCCTGGACTCGGTAGCCAGCTCAGCAGGTCAGGGGGCGGGGCTGGCACAGGATGTAGTGTTGGGGATTGAACCCCAATCCCCTTGCTTGTATAAACAGGTGCTCAGTCTGCTGAGCTATCTCACCAGCCCAGAACAATGGAGACTTTTTTTCAGTGCCAGGGATTGAACTCAGGACCTTGCACTTGCTAGGCAGGTGTGTATCCCCAGCCTTTTCCTAGATTTTTGTAAGACACACTTCGTTGTACCCTGTTAAAATTGATTCCATTTTGTTGCCCTTCTAACCTCGCTGAGTTCCTGTTCTGTATGCACCGACCTCTCCCAATTCCTCCAATTTCCCAATTCCTCCAATTCCGTGATTTCAACACCCCCGCCCAATGCACCCACTCAATGTACTCATGACTGCCAATTCAGCACCCCACCCAGTAAGGACCACCTAATGAACTAATGACCCTGCCACTTCTTCCTCTCCACCCCTCCTCTGTTTCTGCGGTTTTCAACCTTAAATACTACCCCTTGTCAATGCCCGGCGCTCCTCTTTGCACCTTGCGTAGAGATCGCCGCTGGGTACCAGCTAAAATAAAGCGCTTCTTTAATTTTTGGAATTGCCTCGTTGTCATCTGATTTTTGAGTTACAACACACTTGACCACTCAGTGGTCTTTCTATTTTTTTCAGGAGGTTCTATCCCGGTCTGTGAGCTTTGTCTGGCCAGGTGGGGCCAGGAGCTCTGGGGAGCATCGAGAGCTGGCGCTACTGCCAGCCGCGGACCCGCAGCAGAAAGCGCAGCGCATCGCACTGCTTCTTCCTCCCCAGCTCCTGGATGTACTTCTTCGCACTCACCTTGGAGACACAGGCCACCTGATCAGTGTTTGTTTTTTTTTTTCTTTTTTAAGAGAATAGAAAAAAATAATAGATAAGACTTTAGAAATGATACACAATTCCCCCCCCCCCCAAAAAAAAAACCCAAGATGATAGGTGTTCAACAGTGATTGCTATACTGTACTTTGCTATCTTCATGTAGTTGCTCAGATTACCAGATCTAATCATGTAAAATTGGTCAAAGTAAAAGTTTTAAGCACTAACTGCTTCTTTCAAAAAAACCAATAGAAATCAACAGCACGATTATCTTAGCTATCCTGTGTATATACACACATGATTATTTTTTCCTTTCTCACCCCTCCTTTCTAACCTTTCTTTTTTCCTTTGTCTCATCCCAATTGCTTCCCCCATTTTCTATCTTCATAATAGTTACAGGGGGAAAACAATATTACTGTAGCCTAGATTCTGATTATTTTAGAAGCTGTGACGTTAGTGTTCGCTGTTAACAGAAAATGAGCCTTAAGCCTGCATACACAGGGCCTCAGGAAACAGCACAGGAGCCTCACTGTCCCCGCCAGTTGTGAAGGGACAGTGGCCTAAAGTGTTCCTCACTTGGTCATGGAGACACAGTACCCAATACTTCCGCTTAGAGGAGGAGAGATTTATTTTGGCTCAAAGGTTTAGTTGTAACCCACCTGGTTCCCTGGCAGGAAAACATGGCTGAAAGATCTGTAAGGGGAAAGTTTCGCAACTCAAGGTAGCCCAGAAGCAGAAAATGCGGAGGACCCTTAGGGAAGGAGATCTGCACTGTCATGTCCAGTCTCCAGACCCCACTACTCACATGACATTTGGAAATCTCGCATTCCTGCTACAACAGCGCCTTTGATGAATGCAGGAGGCCTTGGGGGTGCTCCAGATATAAACCCTAACAGCTAACTTGATCGGTGTTGGAGTCATTAACATTATACAGTGATCTTAAATTGTTGTTGCCTCTTAACTTGTATTCATATAATTAGTACAATTCATTCTCTTAAGCTTAACAGAGCCACAAATGAAATATCTATTTTTCAAATTCTGTCCTGTTCATCAGGACAAGACATTCTTTGCTTGCTCTTTATCACCTTCTTTCCCTGCTGTCTTTACAATTCTTTTCTCTTTCTCTGCTGTCTCTGTCTGTCTCTCTGTTTCTCTGTATTTCTGGTATTGTGGATTAAACCCAGGCCATTGCATTTATCTACATCTTCACCCTTTTTATTGATTTATGTGTAGATTTTGAGATATGGTCTCCAGCTGGACTAAGTTGCCCTAGTGGGAGTCAGTTTTGCAAGCTGAGCCTCCTGAGGTGCTGGGATTATAGGCCTGTGCCATCAGGGTCAGGGTCTTAATGCATCTTTCAGGGGCCAACTAACTCATTTTTGGAGTAATACTTTGTTCTTCCTTTTAAGAAATGTCTGTAAGTAACTGTTTTTCTCTTTTGGTATTTCTGTTTTTATGAAAAAAAATGCTTTATTCTGATATTTGAATGTTGATGATATATAAACCTAAAATGGACATTTTTAACAATGTTGAAGACACTATTCAATCATATTCTTGCTTCTAATAAGTACAGAAAACTACAATTCTCATTATGAAACTCAATTATGGTTAACAACCTATTTTTTCCCCCTTTCGCTGCTCCAAAGATCTGATGATTATATTTCTGTCATTCTATGGTCTCACTATAAGTTGTATTGGTGTAATTTTTATTTCAACTATATGGTTTTTGACATCTTTAGCTTTAGTCTTTGATCCATTCTGAAAAGCTCTGTATAATCTTTAAATATTTCATTCACTTATATTTTTTCTTGAGTAGAAGGTAAAATTAGGCTTTCTCCACCTATCTTCTGTGTCTATGAAAATTTGCTTCATAAAATAGTTGTCTGACTTTTTTTGGTGTGTGTGTATTTTAGGAAAGGGTCTACAGGGTGTTCAGGGTCTCACTACTAGATCAGATTGATAGTGATCCACCTGTTTACAACTTACCAAGTGCTGGGATTACAGGCATGCACCACCACACCCAGTCTCAATTACCGTCTCAGTGTACTCCAGGGGCACAGACAGCATGGCATGCCCAGAGATCAAACCCCCAGCCTCTATGCCTGCTTGCAGGAATTGTCTGATTTTACATTAAATATTTTCTGCTGATTTTTTTCTTCTTGTCCTCAATCCCAATTTCTTGCATGAGAAGACAGTGTGCTTGGGAAGTATCCAGTTATCTGAAGCCTGTGACGATGCTGCATTCTTCTAGGAAGCACTATTGTCTGGTTTCAGTGGGGCACACATTGTGGCCATCAGCCTGGAATCACTTCAACTAAGTTCATGGCTTGAACTTCTTAACACCACTCAGGTGATTGGCATTTATTTCAATATAAGCCTTGCACATTGTGCTTATGAACTTTCTGCTATCTAATTAGTCTTTTGATCTTCTCAGATAGAAGGCAAGTTCTTTTTCAGCCCTGTGGGTGTATGTGCTGAGTGGTGAGTGAGAAACATCCACATCTGGTTCACCCTTAATTTGAAGGTGAGGCCCTTTGGGCTGAAAGATATTTTGAGGAAGTATGGTATAATTAGACTACTCACTTAGGAAAGGCCTTAAGCTTTGTCTTCTGGTCCTCAGGCCTCTCATAAGAATGCAAGGAAATCTGAATTATTGGCTTCGGATCTTAGCTCTGCTAATTACTATCTATGTGTCCTAGGGCAACTTACTCCACCTTTCTCTGCTTAATTTGCCTCCACCCCAAATTTAGGGAGATTGCATATCTATCTTATGCAGCAGTTGGGCTGAGTGGGATAACACATACAATGTTTTCTAAAAATGTTGCACATATAAGTATCCAATTAATGTTAGATAAATATAGTCTTTCAGATGATTTATGAACTATAAAGAGAGATACAGGGTATATATAATTATTTTTAATAAATCTAATGTGATATTTTTCCACAAGCTATACAACAAAGCTGTTATGAGAATTACAAAGAGTATTTCACCAAAAATGTCATAAATGTGGATGGAAAAAAATCAATATAGAAACTAGTTCTATTTTTCTGGATTAAAGTATTATAGGGACAAGGACAGGTTAATCACTTGTCATTTCTCCAGCCCTTTCTAACAAACCAAACTGACATGTTCAAACTACACAGATCCACAGGCAAATGCCCCGCTCACATAAATGCTCTAAATAATTCCTGTGGGCATATTCTTTTTGTGGCTAAAGGTTCATTTATTTGTTTTTTCAAATCGGTGAAAAAAATTGTGTGTGTGTGTGTGTGTGTGTGTGTGTGTGTGTGTGCATATATGTATGTCTGAATTTGGTACCTTTTTCCCCAGAATTTGGACCGTAAGCCTTCCAAAGTGATAAATGTCTACCCTTCAATATGGAGACAAAGTCAGATTTTGTCTTGTTTTATTATGATTATCATTATTACTTTTGGTCACAGCCTTGAAATCACCAAGGGACGGTTCTAATGCAGCTCTGGCCGCAATGCCCTGGATGCCCTCCTCTGGCATCTGCCTTTAATCACAGACAATATGGTTTGTGTTTAGAATCGAATGACTGTCATCATCTAGCACTAATGTTCTCTGTCACAGGGACTTAACAACCCATTTGGGGAACACTCTCAGAGACTTTCAAATTCAATATTCTCTCCAAACTCCTGGCTTTTCATTAACCATGCCATTTGGGTTTCCAAGGCGTGATGCCCAATGGTATTATTTTTCCAAAGAGGTCATGGGAGAGAAGTGTTTTTCATTAAGTGAATATTTTAGCACTTTTAAACATGCAAGCTGACTGTAGTTTTTATATAGAATTTTGCATTCACAAATATCCAACATTCAGGACTCAGCATAATTTTACAATAGAATATGCAGTTGGTTTTGGATTGCATAATATGAATTACCCAGTACATGATTGAAATGAATTACAAACTGTTGTTGATTTTGTGCATAGAGCTTAGTTGGTTCTTTGATATACATTTTCTCATTAGTTTGCCTCTGATTTATTTATGATATTGTTATGCATGTAAAGGGCAAGTTGCGAAAGTTCACATTACAGTGACCAATTTAACAGTTGAAAAATTCAGTTATGCTGTGCACATGATCATTTAAGAGGTCTGAAGGTGTGCTGCAGCCCCCTTAACTGTGATGCTCTCTATTATCTTCACAGAGCTGCTCACATCTTTCTTTTCTTTATCTTTCTCACAATCATCTTTTTAGAATCTCATCATATTTTGCCTTAAAAAGTCATATTTTTTCTAATCATTTTCCACATCTACAGGCTAATCCCCTTGATGTTCCTGCTTCTCATAAGGCTGGCAGATTGATTATCTCAAATCACTATCCTGATTACGTTTCTTCTATGCCCCACGGGAAAAGCAGAAGTTAAAAAAGATAAAGAAGAAAAGGAGAGGGGCCAGCCAGATAGCTCAGTGGATTAAAGCAGCTGCTTAGGCAGACACAGGGACTGGGGTTTGATTCCCTGGGTGACATGCTGGCCCTGTCCCTGGGGTGGGCTGAGATGGTGACTGAGATTGGGTGTATTGGCATGCACCTGTAAGCCCAGCACTTGGGAGACTAAAAACAGGAGGATCACTACAAGTCAGATCTGTGTAGTGAGCCCCTGTAGACCCTGTACTAAAAACAAAAAAAGAAAAAGAAAAAAAAGGAAAGGAAAAGAGACACAAGGAAGAAAGCAATCAAAATGGTGAGAAGATGACAAGGAGGAAAAAACTAAGAAAAGCAAGTAGAAAAGTGAAAGAGAATAAAAGAGAAGGAAGACTGAGAGAAAGGTTTCTATGTGTGATAGTGGAAAAGCACCAAGCTGTAGCTCACTGATTTCTTTCTAGTATCAGCTTTCTCTAACTGCACTCATTTTCTGCAGTTGGAATATAGGCCGATGACGGTTCCTGCAGTTCCACACTTCAGTGGAACATTTCTATTCAGTCTGCCTAACTATGTACTTCTCCACCTGTGTGTCTCTGTGCTCATCTAATGGAAGGTTTTGGCACCACATCTTAGAACAGGACAATATAATTAGGCCAGTTTCAAATATTTATGTGAAAAAAACCACCTCATTCTCTTCTCTCCCCTCTCAGCAGGGGCCATTATTGACTGGATGGTGATGAATTAGTGAGATGTCCTGTGAGCACGGGCAGGAGGTATAGAGGACATGTGTTGTTAGCGCTGATTATGCCACATGCATTTAAATGCCAAGGCATACAAGGAGAGAACAATGTTGTTAGCAAGCAGAATTTTTCACGGTGAAAGAAATGAAATGATTTAGGATATGAGAAAAAGTAAAGGGGTCGTCACACATTGAAACTGGAAGTGATAATTCTTTCTCTCTTTCTATGATTCTAAAGACCTGTTTCCAAAGAAGAGGCATATACAGCCATAAATTTCTGAATTATGTGATAAAGATTTAACAACATACAGAATCAACTGAAAAAGAAATCCTAAGGTCATTTTGAAAACGAAAGAAAGGTGTAATTGAACTAATACAAAAATCTATAATGGTTATAGTTATGAGACATATGAAACACTAAAACAAAATTCTTTCTTTTTTTTTCTTATACTAGGGAGACTCTATGATATTTACACATGTGTGTCTGGTTTATTTCACTTATGAGTATATGTTCAAGTGGCATCCACTTCAATATAAAGGCTTCGAGTTTATCATTC
>NW_004524579.1:17751741-17754960 GCF_000260255.1 Octodon degus | reverse complement strand
ATTGTTGGATTTTGTTTCCTAATCCACTGTGCCAGTCTATTTCTCTTAATTGATGAATTGAGTCCATTTACATTGATGGTTAAAATTGAGATATGTTGACTTACGATTGACATGTTATTTACCTGTTGTCATTCACTCCTTTTTCTCCTGTGTGTAATTGCTTGCCCTATTTAGTTGGCTGCTTCTGATCTCATTCGTGGAGTTCTGATCGTTTTGGTCCCTCTCTAAAACATGTTTCAGTAGCCTGTGTATGGTTGGCTTTGTCATCATGAAATCCTTTAGCTGTTCTTTGTCATGGAAGTATTTCACTTCTCCATCAAACTTGAAAGAGAGTTTTGAAGGGTATGGTAATCTGGGCTGGAATTTGTTTTCATAGAGGACTTGAAGTGCTCTGCTCCATGCTCTTCTTGCCTTTGTGGTTTGTGAAGAGAAGTAGGCGGTAATTCTGTGGGTTTTCCTTTGAATGTGATCTGCTCCTTTTCTCTAGCAGCTTTCAGTAGATTATTCTTGTGCTGAATTTCTCGGATCTTGATGATTATATGTGTCGGTGTGATTTTTCATTGGTTGAGGTTACTTGGCATTCTGTATGCTTCAGTTACCTTAATGTCAGATTATTTCCTCATATTTGGGAAGTTTTCTGCTATTACTTCTGCCCATAATTTTTAATGTCATTTTTATTGACTCCTTCTTTCTCATTGAATGTTATTTGTCTCATATTGTTCATCTTTTCATCATCTTGCAGGTGATGGATTATTCTTTCCTGCATCCTCATTGTTTTTAAGAAGTCCTTTCTTACCTTTTCACTAGCTACACCAGCATCTTCAAGATCTGAAACTCTGTCTTCACTTTCACTTTAATGGTTTTGCAAGCTTGTGTTTGAGATTTTAGTTTCCTCCATAGCTCTTTGACTCTGCTTCATGCGATCTTTTTCTTTCCTGTATTTCTCATTGCACGAATCCTTCATTCTTCAAATCTCCTCTATTTTTTTTTTATCAATGCCTTCTTAGAAGCAGTTATAAATTCTTTTACTGCAGTGTTTTTTTCAGATTGGGAAGCTCTCCCACACACTCACCGGTCCTGGTCTAGGACTCAACATGATCGTTTACATATAAAAATCCATATAATTCCGCCCTATGTTTCTGTAGTTGCTTCTTTACTTCAGCTGCTATGAGTTCTGAGAATTCTTTTTTTATTTCAGAAAAGAATGTGCTCTGAGTTCCTCTATAACTTTCTGCTGTTGCTTATTTACTGTCGACCCTATTAATTTATCCATTTGAGCCTAGCCTGTGTCCTCTGCACTTGTTCTGGTTGGGTATTGGGTTTCCTCCATATGTTTCTGCATTTGGTTCTTTACTGCAGATGTTATTAATTCAGGGATTTGTTTTTTTATTTCCAATCTGAGTTCCTCTGTACCTTTCTGCAGCTGTTTCTTTATTTCAGATGCCATTGATTCATTGCTTTCAGCTGTGTGATTCCTATTTTGTTCTGTGTTAGTGTTCTCTGCACTTGTTACGTGTGGGCTTGGGTTCTAAGGTTGCATTTTGTTCCTTCTCATCATTTTTTGTAGCACTGTCTTCTGACCTTTGTTTTAGATGTTTGTTATAGTTATAACCTTAGCACGTACTGAAGTTCAGGTTCATAACTACAAAGTTTGGATGTATCCAGCTGTGCCTGGTTTGGGTCTGGCTGCTGTGCTCAGCTTCTTCCTGCTGCTGCCCTTGGGGTTGTACCTCTTGTGCCCCTCTGGCAAGATTTTCTGCTCCTGGACTAGCTGCGTGGTTCTATCCTCTAGACTCTTTGCAGGAAGTGTAGCTGCAGGGTTTCACCCCAGGCCTGTATGCAAGGCTGGAGCTTAGCCTGCAGAGGACAAGGTGGAGTAGAGGGCGATGCAGCTCTCCCACACAGTCACTGGGCCTGGACTAGGACTTTCTATGGGGGTTCCTGGAGCACGGCCTAAATTCCTACTCAGCGGGCGGGGTGAGGGAGGTGCTGTGGAGTGGTGGGGGGCATCTCAAGTGGGTGGAAGAGGGTCTCACCCACCCTGCACCTGGACTGGAACCAGTAGTAGGTCTTGCCATCACAGGGTAGCAGGAAGCTCTCCCACGCACTCCCCGCACCTGGACTAGGATTCAACATGATCGTTTACATAGAAAAATCCATAGAATTTCATCAACAGACTCCTAGAATTAGTAAATCAGGCAATGTAAGTAATAAACTAAATGCGTACACAAAAATCAGTAGTGTTCCTCTACAGCATCATGATGTCTTGGGTCTAGATGTCCCCTTACAGTCAGTCATAATTGGGGATCTTTCAGATGTTGCTGGATCTATATGGTGTGATGTTGGCATTAATTGCTTATTCAATGCTAGACTCAAGTGAAGCAAGATTAAGGGTGTGAGTTTTATTGTGCCTAAGCAGCCTGGGTAAGATAACAAGGGCAGAAAGACATTGGTAAACTTCCTTATCTATTGCTTTTGTTGTTTTCTGCTGTCATGAATGATTTTTCCTCTGCAATGTTTGTGTGCCATGCTACACTGCCTTGGAACCAGCTGGTTATGGACTCTACAAACTTAACTCTACAAACTTAACTCTACAAACTTAACTAAATAAACCTTCCCTCTTTTAATTATTTAATTTAATTTATGTATTTCGTCCAAGGTCTCGCTATGCATCTTGGACTTATAGTGATCCTCTTGTTTCACCCTCATGAGCTTTGGGAGTATAGATGTGCACCACCACCCAGGGTTTTGGTGGCAGTCTTGTGTGGTGAGGAGCAGGGCTGGCACAGCATGAGCTATGGGGCATCGAAACTGGCTCTTTGTACTTGCCAGGCAGGCACTTAGACTGTCAAGCTATCTCCCTGATGGCCCTTTCCTCCCTTAACTTTATGTTTTAGTTATTTTGTCTGAGCTACAAGAGGAAAGTAATTAAGGCAAATATTATTAAGCCTACTGACAAAGAAATTAGAAAAACTGTACCACTGACAATAGCATCAAGAAAAATTACATACTTAGAAATTAATCTAATTAAGAAAGTGAAAGACCTGTACCATGTAGTACAGTATTTAAAAAAAAAAAGGAGATTAAGGCAGGTAAAATAGTTCAGCCTACTAAGTGCCTACTTAGGCAAGTGCAGGGACCAGGATTTGTTTATTTTATTTTATTTTTTTTATTTTTTATTTTTATTTTTTTTTATTTTTATTATTTTTTTTTATTTTT
>NW_004524579.1:17721977-17747946 GCF_000260255.1 Octodon degus | reverse complement strand
GTGAGATGATATCTCAATGTGGTTTTAATTTACATTTCATGGATGGCTAGTGATGTGGAGCATTTTTTCATATATTTATTCGCTTCTTTAATTTCTTTTTTTTCAAATTGTTTATTTATGTGTGTGTATGTGTGTATGTGTGGCCAGCTGAGCCCACCAGGGGGCGGGGCTGGCTGGCATGTGGTGCTGGGGGATTGAACTGCGGTCACTGTGCTTTGTTAAGCTTATTCTAAGTAGGTGCTTTAGACCACGAGCCGTCTCACCAGCCCAATTGTTTCTTTTAAAAAGAGAAAAGAGAAAAAAGTGATAAGCCATTAAGTTTAGTTATGTATTTTTGCGTATAATTTCATCAACTCACATTTTAAATAACAAACTCACACCAAGAATAAGAACATCGAAGGGGAAGAAACACACCTCTCATATTAAATAAATATTCATATTTTTAAAAATGCTGCTGTCTTTATCATTTCCATTACAATGACATAAATTTCTGAATGGATTACAAACACATTGCTTTCATTTAAAAAAAATTATTTATTTATTTATTTATTTATTTATTTATTTATATATTTACTTTTTTGCGGAACCAGGAATTGAACTCAAGCCCTTGCACTTGCTAGGCAAGTGCTTATTCTACTGAGCCATCTCTTGGGCCCCTAAAATTTTATTTTAAAGAGAAAAGAAACAAGAAAAAAAGACAAAAACACAGCAACATAAAACAATGAAAATGGTACAGAATTTCAAAACAAGAATAGAAAATATACAATGCTCATATTATGTGTTATTATCATCAAATTTGTTGCTCCTAGTACCAGATATAGGCATGCAAGACAATTTTCCATAAAATATGTCTATTCCTAGCTTAAAGACAAAAAGCAGCAATTATTTTATTATTCTTTATGTAAATAAATGACATTTGTACTTAGAAGATTTGCTGTGAATTCACTCTTAGGAACAGGTGGAAATAAGGGAGTGAGCATTTATTATTTATTAGCTTAAGATTCTTACTAAAAAGTATTTTTGTATCCAAAATAAAAATGAAAGTTAAAGGTAAAGTTGGATTCCTATTTTTATTTTTTTTAACTTCATGGGAAAAGGGGAAAACAAAATTTCACTAGACAATAGAATAACAAAGTTAATATGTTGTATATTATTATCTTTATGATTTTTTCTTTTAAACAAAATATTTTGGTATTAGGGTTAGAAAGTATCAATTTAAAATATGCAAATAATGTATAGATTATAAACTACGACTAAAAGGAAAATAACAGCAATAATAAGCACATAAAATGCCATGGTACATCCATACAGTGGAAAATTATTCAGAGGAAGAAGAAATTAGCTACAAAACTATGTAAAGGCATAGAAAAAAACTTAGAAGTATGTTACTATGTGGACAAAACTAGAATACTGATCATTTAAATTGTTGTATGTGACAGTTTTAGCAGATAAAACTAAAGGGACAGTAGACAGATTGGTAGTTGCTAAGAGGTTGGGGTGGGTAGGGAGAATAAATACATGTATGGAAAACAGTAAGTTCTATCTTTTCTATCAAATAGGAATGAGTCCATCCCAGACTCTAACATGTCCTAAGATATCCCTTCTTGAACATGCTAAATCACTGAAAATGCCCACTTAGTTTCAATCTGGGAAATCAGCTACAAACAAAAAATAGATTATCAGTGGCCAAGGATTTTCTGTTTTCCCTCTGCTCTCCTATCCTTTCTCTTCAGCAACCTCTCAGATTCTCCTTGTTTCCTAGTGCCTGAGTTTGCCAGTTGGGATACACTGTGAATCTCCAAACCAGTCAATGGAAGGAGGTCAACTTCTTCTCTCACATTAGGAATAAAAGGTGCAACTCTCCTTTGTCCTGTGAGTCTCCTTCCTCAAGCTGTGCTCTTTCACAAAAGTGAGGGTTTGTTGGGATATCTCCAAATTTGAGTAGTTTATTATCTGTACTGACAAAAGGAGTCTGAAGGCACATTTCCAATAGGTGGAACTTTAGTGATTTCCTATGAAATTAAAAATATTCTGAATGATACACTAATGGGAGATGCATGTCCATGTACATTTGTCAAAACACAGAAATTTATGACACAGAGTGAACCTTCATACACACTACAGACTTCAGTTAGTAGCAAAAATATAAAATATGGTTCATCTGCTACCACAAAAACTTATACAAGTGGGGTAAGATATGTGAATTATGTAGCTGTCCCATCTGTGGGGCATAATACCAGAACTCTGAATATATATATATATATTTGGTGGAACTGGGGATTTTTTTAATTTTTAAAATTATTTTATTTTATTTTTTGAGCTATAGAGAATTTTATTAGTTATTCATTTCAAGGCAATTATACTGTATATAACAAAACAAGTTGAAGGCAAATATTCACATGAAGCATTTTAGTGACTGTAACAACTGAAATCAATACCCATTATAAATGAACACTGGACTACTATTAACAAGTTATTTTTTTTTTTTGGTGGAACCAGGGATTGAACTCAGGCAAACCAGGGACTGCCAGGCAAGCGCCCACTCCACTGAGCCATCTCCCCAGCCCCCAAGTTAAGTCTCTTAAGAGATTCATTCAGGGCTGGGGAGATAGCTCAGCAGAACAAGCGCTTTACCTGGCAAACACTAGAGCCAGAGTTTAATCCCTGGTGCCGAAAAAAAAAAAAAAAAAAAAAAAAGATTCAGTCATTTTTTTCTGTAAGCAATTCCCTTCTGCCATAAATCATACAGGGGAATTGAAATAGATCATTGGAGTGTTAAATACTGTCTAGCCAAAGCCCTAAAAATATTAGCCTTAGGGCTGACCAGATAGCTCAGCAGATTAAAATGCCTGCTTAGGCAGAGGCAGAGACCAGGGACCTTGGTGTTCCCTGCAGTGCAGTGCCACACCAGCCCCACCCCTGGAGCACACTGAGACAGTGATTAAGACAGCACGCACCTGTGATCCCAGCGCTTGGCAGGCTGAAAACAGGAGTATCACTATAAGTCCAATCTGTGTAGTAAGACCATCTAGACCCTGTAATATATATATATATATATATCCTAAAAGAAGAAATTAAGTTGTGTAGATGACCTTAACTTTTTTGTCTTTGAGACAGTCTGTTGTTTTTTTTTGTTTTTTTTTTCCCGGAACCAGGAATTGAACTCCGACCCTCACGCTTGCCAGGGAAGTGCTTATTCTATTGTGCCACCTCCCCAGCCCTGAGACAGGGTCTTTCTATTCAATTTAAGCAGGCTTTGGGCTCACTGTATAGCCCAGGCTGGCCTCAAACTCACAATGATCCTCCTGCCTTAGCCTCTTGAGTGCTGGGATTACAGACGTGGGCCATTACCCGTTTCAACCTTCAAAATATTTAGAGCATCTTTCTGGAAATACTCCTGCATTGTGTTCCAATTGGCCTCTGGCAACCAGATTTTGGCTATAGCCCAAGACGTCATTGTGAGAATAAATTAAATTCAATAGTAAGACTTTCTAAAAATATATAAATGCAGTCTGTTCTTTCTATTCATTTCTTTTATTATTTGTTTATTCATTTGTGGTACAGAGGATCGAACTTGGGATCTTGTGCTTGCCAGGCAGACATTTAGGCTGCTGAGTTATCTCCCTGGCCCACTATTCACTTCTTGAGGGGGAAAAATGCTTGCGAACAAATCAAGGAAGCCCCCCAAAAATATCAAGATCAGACTATATGTTACAAACCCAAGTCCACCTTATTTCATGGCTTTGATCTGGTTGTCAGTTGGAATGGGCTTTTCCAAAAGATGGCCCACAGAAAGACCAAATTTTTTGTTTTTCTGTTCATCTTTTATCTCCTTTTTCAGTAAGAATCCTGCCTGAAAGTTTAAGTCAAAGAGGCTGCTTGGAGCAAAATACAGTGGTGTCTCATCCCAAATATTCTCCTCCCGTTTCTTCCGTCCTTCTAGGATTTGAGTTCAGACATCTGGTGGAGTGTGCCCAATGCTGTACATCAGTTGAGGTTCTAAGACTTGAAAGCCACAAAAGTGCAGAATGCCACTCTGGAAAGGCCCCTTGTTGTCATACATGGCCTCATAGGTGTAGGCAAAGCCTCCTGTGAGCACTCGATGGAACCAGCCTTTCAGAATGGCGGGCACACCAAACCCCTGCAGGGGGATACCATTCCTCTTGAAATATCACAAGGTCTGCAGCTTCCACCTTTTGTTCAGCCACAATATCCGGGCTCAGGCGGCTTTCTTTATAAGCTAGAGCGGTCTCAGCTGAATATTGAAAGTTCTCAGGGTCCTTTAATGCACGTGTGATGTCCTTTCTGGAAATGAGGGGATTGGAGCTCATGGCGTAGAGGTAGGACTCGGCCACTTCCATCCATTCCTCTTCAGCGCCTCCACGGCAGCCTCCTTCATGGCACAGTTGAAGGACTTCTTCTCTGAGTGAGCCAGTACGATTAGTGCTTTCCTGCTGGCCACCATGCTTTCTACAGAGCGCCACCGGTGGTGCAGCCTCCCGGACGCTGATTGGCTGGTGACCCTGCGGGCTGGGCAGTAGTCGTGCTACCCAGGCTGCAGTCGGAAGGCGTCCGGAACAGGGGATTGAACTCAGGCCTTTGCGCTTGCCAGTGAAGTGCTTATTCCACTGAGCCATCGCCGCGGCCCAGAACCCTGAAATTGAAAGGAGGAAAGCTTTATTTTGCCTCAGAGTTTCAGTAGTTTTGATGTGTGTCTGGCTGGTGTCAAGGCAGAGAGACTCAGGAGAAGAAAGCTGCTCATCTGATTGTGGCCCAGAGCAGAGAGGAGACTGAATTGCCTTTGGGAGAGGCTTGTCCTCAGGAGCCAGGCCTGCAGGGATGCGCCTCCTGCAACCGGGCTCCTTCTCCAGTGGGCTTCCATTCCTCTTTGAAACCACAAGTGGATTCACTGTCTAAGAATAGCATCTCCCAAGGATGGTAACTTTTCTAAGAGGCTCACCCTGAACACACGAGTCCTGAGGGACATTCTAGGTCCACGTCAGGACAACATCTGATCGGTGAAGAGTGGGAGCAACAGAGAGGAGGCTTCAGCAGAACTCTTTGCTTCCTGTTAACTTTTTTTTTTTCTGTAAATCTAAAACTTTTTGAAGTAATAATGTCTACTAGTGCTTTTTTAAAGGGAATACACACAATATGTGACAGAATAATGTCTTTTTTATTTGAGTGATATACAAGATCAAGGAACATGACTCCTAGAGTACCTTAAACTTTTCTATTATTTGACTAAATGTATTGAAGAGGTGAATGTCTACTATGTGCTGATATTTTAACTTTTGTTTTGTAGGAGGAAGCCCACCAAAATCCCTATAGTGTGTGTGTGTGTGTGTGTGTGTGTGTTTGTGTGTGTGTGTGTGTAGGAGAAGTGATTTTTAACAATTTTCTCAGCTTTAATCCTGAGAGAAAGGAAAACTTATATATTATGTTCCATAATGAAAGATAATCATCCTTTGCTCAGCGATAAAAAATAAAGTTGAGACAACTGACTAAAGGAAGCTGACATTCCTAAGGGCTGAGTTCAAGCTGTGGACAACAAAGGCCTACAGCTCTTTGGAGCTGTTCGGGGACAGCAGTGGGAGGCAAGACAACCGAGCAGGCACAGAAGGCCGAGTCTATGCCGCCCACCCTAACGAACAGCTCCATTTACTTGCTTTGTATTTCAGCTTTAAGCATATAATTTTCTTCAAACAAATGCTTTCTTGCCAAGAAAAATAATTAGAAAACTGTTGGTGTAGAGATTATGTTTTGAAAATTTAACCAAATGTAATAAAGGCATGTGTCAGAAAATCAAATCCAGGAACAACTGTGTAGAAAAATGAAAAGAACAGTGTGAGATGATGCTAATAAAAGGAATATGAAGGTTAGAAATGATAAATAGATTTTAAAAATGTATACTGAGGAAAGAATATTGCAGAAAAATAGGTTTTCTGACTAATGAGCACAGTCACTAAAAAGCAATAATTCAAAATTTTTCAGATATTAGATTCACTTATGTCACTTTAAGAATATCAGATGGGAAGGTTAAATTAGGCCTGTTGGAAAGAATGCAAAACATCATTTAAAATTTGATTATATACTTCTGGAAATGTATGCTTGCATCATTGTATGTGACATCACATGTAGTTAAATATTGAAATCCAGTTGCATTTTTAATAAATCGCTTAAGCTTGAATTTACAGAAACTTGTGTATTTTTAAACGAAAGGATGAACTCTGTAAAAAATGTGATCGGTTTGAAATATATTAAAGTAAACATAACTAAAATACCAAATCATTATATTCAAGTAATATAAGATGTGTAATAAAACATTTAGAGTTAAAGAGTCAAAGACATTCCAGGATGGAATAGAACAATGTGTTATAGATATTTCCCAACTCACTTATGACTGGAAGTCAAGATGTTTAGCTTCCTGTTTGATATTTTTCATGAATTGGTGCAGCTCATTCTTGTTCTTACTTCAAACAACTGGGTTCGGTGTAGCAATGGACAAGGCAATAGACTGACGCATATTTTACAGTTAAGCATTTGTTTATATTTTTCTTTTTATTTAAAATGGATGTTCTTTTTTCTACTTAAATTACATTAATTCTCTATAAACTATCCTAGGTTTTGTTCAATGGAGGTCTTTTGCAAAACTTGGACACAAAGATATTGCCTCTTTTGCATTTCTAACACAAAGCACGAATCCTACAATGTGTGCTCAATCATATTATTTATGCTTTATCTCCATTTATTGTTTTATCTCCTGCTGCATTATAAATGTTTGCTGAATGTTGAAGGAATACTTTTAAGTACTGAATAAAGTATAATTCCTCGATATTAAGATCATTGTCTACCCAAGCCATTGCTTCCAAAAACTACTTACAATTTGACAGCCTCATAGTTTCAAATAAGTGTGTTGATTTTTAATTCAGTGACTAGTAAACCAAACTGGCTTTTTCAAATTAAAAGAAAATCTCTTAACCATTTTTCCAAATGTAGTTCCATCATTAACCTTGCATGATAATAATCTCTAATAAAAGGTGTTTTTTTCAGGAAAAATAATTCAATTATCTTGATTTTTTGTACATTTTCTTTATAATCTAGTAGAATTTTCTTTTGCCTTTGCTGCAAAAAGGAGCACAGTGTGTCTGCAATGGCCAGGGAAAGCTGGGATGCTTAATAACAGTGGTGAGCAAGCACACAGCTACATTATATGGTTCCGAGTAATATTCATTAATGATGGCAATATAAGGTCAGACAAATAGCTCAGTGGATTAAAGCACCTGCAAGCAGGCTCAGAGACTGAGGGTTCTATCCTGCGGCCTGCCATGCTGGCCCCGCCCCCAGGGCACACTGAGGAGGCAATTGAGACTGGGCATGGTGGTGCGCTCCTGTAATCCAGCACTTGGGAGACTGTAAACCAGTGGATCACTACAGGTCCAATCTAGTAGTGAGACCCTGAACACCCTGTAGACCCCCAAAATACTAAAAAAAGAAAGAAAGAAAGAAAGAAAGAAAGAAAGAAAGAAAGAAAGAAAATGATGGCTATATAGATTGCAGTCAAAATCGCATTATGATTGTCAATGTTTTTAATATTTATTGAAAAGTTTACACTTTTTTAAACCCCTTTATATATTGAGTTTAATGGTATTATCTTAAATCTGTGTGGAACGCATGCCAGGAGCATTGCTTCTATGCAGTGAGTGGAGACATGAATGATACGCGACTCCACGGGGACCATCAAGCAATGCCTGGCCAAGATCAAATGGCTGTGACTCTCAGTGGCATGATTTTAGGGTTTTGAAGGAAAGTCTCTAGGGTTTAAATCCCTGGAATCATTAATTTTATTTAAAGTAAAGTCAGCAACATTTTCTGTATAGCTTTCTATCTTCCTAGAAAACATTATCTTTTCTGTTCTTCCAAGTTAATATCCATAGTCAGAAATGTTAGACCAAGAATACGTATAGATTGCATAGAGGAGCTCAGACATAAAAAACTTTCCTGACCTTTCAGGATTTAGCAGAACTTTTTCAGGAATTCCATGCCATACACTGCTTTAAATGTCAACATAGTAGTTTCTGTGTGTTTTACTTTTTCAAGACAAGGATGGAGTTAATTGTTTTCCAATGTCCCTTACTATCTCTAATTCAGTGTCATCAACAGGACAGACATTCAAAATACATTGCTACATACAAAAAATGCATGTGTATATGTGTACAGCTGGAGGAGAGAGAGAGGCTAGACGAATGCCAAAAGGTTAATGAAATTATACCGTAGAAAATTTTAGAAAACTGGAGATTCAAAGGTTGTGCAAAAATCGTATATTTAAATGAACAATTAAATGAAATGAAAAATATAATGAAAAAAACTATGGAAATAAAATCAGTAAAAACATTTGTGACAGGGAGAATACTTTGATGATAATCCTTTCACGTGTACATATCTGGTTGTATCTCTTTCTGTTTTCACACATGACTTCTTCATTCCAAGCCCACCTTACCTTCCCCATTCACTTGCATCTATCTTTTGTGTTTTGGAAACTATAAATTCTAGTAACTGGCTTCAAGAAAACATTTTCTCGCATGATTTTTATGGACTCAATGTACATTTTTAATTTTGAAACTGATGACTGAATCCAGGGCTGCCACCCTGAGCATACATCCTTAACCATTTCCTGTTGTTGTTTTTGTTCTGGTTCACTTTGGTTTTGGTGTGGGTTTTGGTTTTGGATTTGGACAGCTTATTGCCAAGTCACTATGTTGCCCAAGCTACTGTCAGTCTTCTGCTTCAGCCTCCCAGAATGCTGGCATAGCAGGCTTTCCAGCCACACCCAGCTATGTAGTTCTTAGATTTCCTAGAGACTTTGTTCCTTTCAGGAATCCATTTATTTCTTCTTCATGTCTTCTGGCATCATGGTCTTTGCTACCCTATTTCCACTGTGTGGTCGTTAAGCTAAGTTATGCTCACCAGCATGCTTGCCTATTTACAATTCTATTTAAGAATCATTGGCAAATTTATTTCAAGGTCAGTCTTGCATATGCCATTCACTCTTGCATGTACTTCTGAAGATGTTAGCCATATTGATTTGTAATCTCAGATTCAGGATCACTGAGGTGCATTTTCATTACCACTAAGGAAGTCTTGTTTTCTAAAACGGTATATTTTTAGACAACTTGGTTCCTTGCATTAACTTCCTGATATCAAGGTCTGTATAATCCTATACAGCCTTAGCTATATCGCCCTGTGTCCCTTTTTCCCTGCTTTCTAATTTTCTGCTTTAGAATTTAAAACTTTCCTGCTCTGAAGATCAACCCTGTTTCTTTTCTTTCCTTTCATTTTACATATTTGACACAGGGTCTCACTTCTGCAGCTCAGACTTGTAGTGATCCTTCTGGTTCAGCCTTCCAGTGCTGGGGTTACAGGCATGCACCACCATGCCCAGACTCTGTCACTGGCTCAGCATGCCTCTGGGGTGGGGCTGGTGCAGCACGCAGGACCAGGGATCGAACCCTTGTCCCTGCCCTTGCCAAAAGAGGCACTTAGTCCATTGAGCTGTCTCGCCAGTCCTCAACCCTTCATATATACTCTTGAAACAGTTACTTGCTTTTTTGAAAGCTATCCTAAAATTGTCATTCTTATGTATCTCCAATCTTTCTCTACCAACTTTTCTTCCTCCTCTTAGCAGTGTCAGGTTTTCCTATGTTAAGAGCAAACAATATGAACAGATCTGTATATTTGTTTTAATCCTTTTCTTCTTTGCTCCTCCTTGTTCTCCTTTGTGTTGCTTAATTGTCTGGAGGTGGACATGAATGCTCCCTATTCCCAGTGCACTCTGCCTCCATCTTTAGAGAACAATAAATCCATTGCGGTCCAGTTCACGTGCACTCTGCTCTCCTGAAGTTCTCAGGCAAATATCACATGGCTTCACGTAAGATAATGCATTAGAAATTTCACCAAACTTTGTACATAATTTGCTGGCTTTCATCATGTCTAATAGCATTTATAGTTATTCCTTTATTTTTGAAACTATCTACATCTCTTGACTCACATATCTAATTCACCTACCTAATGTATTGGACCATGACCATGTTTTAAAATATCGTTTTACAGAGCATGAATAGTGAGATGGAAGAGGAAAAACAAGATTATTTTCCATATGGACTTCAAATCCAAGTGAATAAAAAACATTATGGCAAATAAATTGACAAATTGGTAGCTCACTTACTTTTGATGAATTCTTTGAAAGAGACACAGATGAAGGAGAAATGAAGAAGGGTAGACTGGCGATTCTGAAAATTCTCTCTGAGAAGGGAAGTGCGGCCTGAAACCTGAACAACTACAGGGATACCCTTCTGTGAAGGATGGAGAGCTGTTACATTCAGCTGCTGTACAGATAAATTCCCTGAGGATGGAGATCCAAAAGAACACTGTGGACATTTGCATGTGGAAGAAGACAGAACATACAGAGAGCCTAGAGAGAAGAAGGGAGACCAGATTATGAAAAATCTTATGTGTTGGGGATTGGATGTTATTACAAAACCCCTGGAAAACCTTAGAAGGCAAAGAAATAATCGGATTTAGTGTCTTTTATAATGATTACTGTAGCTGAGGTGAGAAATATTGAGACAAAGAGAAAGGCTGCTTTTCTCTGGCACCCCTAGCTGGTCTCTGACATCTTTGGCTGTTTTATTGATTCCTTTTACATGGTTCTTGCACATAGGTTTCTCTATGCATTGTTTTCAAGCCACTGTGGTTTTCTCTCTATGCCTTTTTCTTTGAAAATCCCACCTTGTGTCATGGTTTTAACATGCACTGATAGCATAATGATTTCTAAATCTAAATCTCCTAGGCAGACATCATCTTGGCTTCTGTCACGTACATCTGCTTTCCAGCTGAACATATTCATTTAAATATCCATAGATGGCTAAAATACAAATGCTCAGAAGAAAATTAATTCTTTTATCTTTCACAGACTGACTCTTCCTAATTTGTTTCCTATCACAATTTCAGGAAACCGAAATAGAAATTGTCAGTTGAAGCTCAAAACATGACACTCATTTGGATTTTGCTTCTCCAGCTTCTATCTCACAAATCATGAATTCCAATTCTCCTTCTACATTCTTTTAGTCCCTTTTGATTTTATGCAAATTGCCATAACAGATTTAGTTTAGGGACTCGTCCTACATGCTTGACCTCAGTAGCATTAAGGCTTCATTTTGGACCTTTGGATCTAGACTTGGGCTTTTCAGTCAGATCTTTTTTTTTTTTTTTTTTGTGCTAACTTTTTTTTATTGCTTTTAAAAAATTCTTTAAAGGGAATAAAAAACAGTTGTACAAACCCATTAGAAATGATAGAGAATTTTGTGGTAAAGTTGAGACTTCATGATTCTCATGGCAAATGAGAAAAGAAACACTTGGTCCATAGAGAATGTTGTCATTTCAGAGAAAAACTCAGTTTTTGACTATTGCTCGTGTGATGTTTGCATGTCTAATTTATGTCACTAGATTTACTAAAATTGGCAATTTAGGAAGCAAACAAGTTTTATTTTGGTGGAGATTGTTTCATTGTTTTTAAAAGAATATCCAGCATATTTCAGAATGTCTCCCCTTTAATAAAAAGCCCTTACATTAAAAAATGTATTTATAACAGGCACAGGATACTGTGGCTTTCTTGGGTATACTTATAAGGATGAAGCAGAGATAGCAATAAAAGCCTAGTGTTTTGGAGTGAGATATTATTACTCTTCTGAATGAAGATATAAAGCTTAGTTGGTAGTGCTCTTTGAGCAACATTCCTAAGTTTTCGATTTTAATCTAAAAAAGCCCACATTGCCTAAACTTCTCACTGTCTGTTAGCTTTCTAGTTTGGGTGGAAAGAGCTACTGTCACAGCCAGAACTCTCTGGGTGACACAGAGTGGAGTTACTAGAATGTTTCTATGAAGACAATCTCTGTGATATATTGAAATTAGTAGTACAGATTTCCAAATTTAATACTTGTGGGGCAATAAGCTGTAATTGGGGGCCCACTGACTAAGCAGTAAGAAGAAAGCAAGCATGATTTATTTATTTATTTATCTATCTATCTATCTATCTATCTATCTATCTATCTATCTATCTATCTATTTATTTTTGTGCAACCGGGGATTGAACTCAGGCCCTTGTGCTTGCCAGGGAAGTGCTTATTCTATTCAGTCAGATCTTTTTCGAGCTGGTTGAACATTCAAGACTCAATTTTAAGGATCCAAATGGGCAGAGAAATTCAGTAAAAAATCCCAAGTTCTGATAACAGGCACAAGGGAGGTATCTGGAGGGCTCTGAAAGATCTGAGGAACATTTCTAATGAAAAAATTCTTCTCCCCAGTGTCCTCTCCCCAGATCCATGGCTGGAATCTTTCCAGAACACTTGCCCAAGTCACTCACAATATGTCCTAAGTCAATTTCTCTCATATTTAACATGTAAGTTAGACTACATCAACCTTCAGTTTACACTCTTATTTAATACTTCCTTACTTTATATGGGTTCAAGTCCAAACACATTGATTGATCACTAAAACAAACTTTGTAATTCTAGTATTATATTTTAACTCTTCTACTTTATATTTTTCTCATCACTGGAATCACAGCAGAGGTTTAATATGACTGAAACCCTCATGATCTTTCATTTGCAGGCAAATTGGCATAGATGCTCCTATTCTATGGTCAGAATACTCATAACCATATTTCTACATCTGCTCAGATGAGGCTTTCATCATGGACTCATCCCTTTGTCAGGCAGAGGGGATACGATTGGCATATGATTGTAGAAAAAGGCACACCCTGCACTGTGCTGAAGAATCACAATTACACCAGCCATTGTGTAAGGCCAAGGATCACACTGTATCTTATTTGTTCTTTTATAGTGCACAGTGTAGTGTTTTATTACTTTAAAATTGTGTAAAATGTGTTTGTGGAATGAATGAACAAATGATAAAGAATGAATGAATAAAAGTGACTGCAATCATAAGATTATGAATAGATTTAAATATTACTTGGTTAAAATGAATAGAGAAAATGAGACTAGTAAAAATGAGATTCATTAGGTGAGAAAATAGCTATCAGTGGTGAAAATCAGAACTGAGATGAAAGCATATAGGCCAGAAAGAACTTAATGGTTTTAGCAGGTGAGATAAAAGAGGGCGACAGGCTGGAAATATCAAGTGGATCACACAAAAAGTTGTAACGTGTGGTGGAGGTTCAAAGTACAAAGACATGAACACATAATCAATGAGTTCCCTAAAAGAGAAAGCCTCATGGAGAAATATGTGAAGATGACATCCATGATGAAATTGCAAAGAAATATGCAGAGAAATCGGAAAATACCACAACAGAGCTCACGTAAGATTCTGTTTGAAACTTGAGTGTGGAGCGATAGAAGACACACATGAAGATTAAGAGAGGGACGTAAGAGTTGCTGAAGTTTAAGTTGAGAGACATTTACAAAGCAGAACAAATCAGTTTTGACTAGCATTCTTCAAAGAGTAATTGTCCTATTTCTACTGAGAAAGCAAGCTTGTATTTTTCTGGCTTTCATTATAGTCCTGTTACTAAGAAAGTTCTGTACAAAGTTAAATGCCTTAAATAAAAGCGTTCCAAAAAGTCATGATTTAGGGAAAGTTTGAATTCCCATACAAAAGGAAAAATTTGAGCTTTATTTTTTTAAACCTTTAAAGAGTGAGTTGAGAGACCCCTGGTTGATGCCTCTCCAATACTTTGGTGTGCTCTTTCTGGGCATGAATCACTGCCTTTTCTGGAAGCGCTCCACACACAACTCTCCAGGCATGAATTAATATTGTATATGTCTGCAGCCTACCTTTTAAATCCATTTATGTTCCTCAAATTGTTCCAGTAAGACTGTGTGCCAAAAGGATACATTCATAATCATGATCTTATAGGCTGTCATACTTTTAGGGTGCTTTAATTTGAAAAAAAGTTTTTAGTCATTTTATTTTATGTTTTTGAGGAACAGTCCTAAGTTTAGTTTTGTGTCATGTTGTCGTATGATTGGATGAAAGTTCTATTCTCTTAGCAGGAAAATCTCAGTAGTTTGACCAATTTTTCATTGCCCCCTGTCAAATGGAAATCATTTTTATTTCTCTCCTAACTGATGAAGTTCACTTAGATCACTTGATTAAGGGAGTGTCAGACAGATTTCTCTGAAGTCACTCTTTTGCCTTTTGTAAACAATAGTCTTTTGTGAGATATACTTGGTAATAACATAGTCTATTCCTTGTCCAATTTTCCCATTTTTAGACATAGCTGTACAAATTCGTTATTTACTGTTTTGTTCAGTGGAAATGTTTTCAGCAACACCCCCTGGGAACTTGTTAGAAATTAAAATTAATACTCACCATCTAAAATTACTCTAATCAGAAATTCTGGGAGTGGGATCTTAACAGTGCTTCAACAATTATTCCAGGTACAGTAGGATAAATAGCTCAGGAGTTGAGGATGACAGAAAAGGGCTAAGTATTATCTTTAACAAGTATGTTCCAAGTTCATCACCTATATAATGGGAAGATCATTCCTACTGACCAGTATTTCTGAGATTTCACTGATGCACATGTAGGCACTGTGCCATGCTTAGCCCATGGAAAACCCTTGCTGAATGAAATTAGTACGCTTTCAAATCTAATGAATTGCTTTGGAGGAGCACGAGCATTGTGTTTGTATAAAAGGCAACCCATTCAGCTAGCAGCCCTATGTCAGCTAAGTGATTGTTACAAAGGCAGAGTCTTGAGTTCCATCCAGACTTTCTATTTTAGCAGTGACTATATATGCTACCAACTTAACCAAATGTCAGAGGAGATTCCTTTCAGACTGAATTTGTGTTGACTAAATGCTAATTGGAGTGAGATTAGTGACTGAGAGGTGGAGTAAGTTTATGGAGGGATTTTAGAAACATTTCAAAATATAAAATATAAGCTTCAGCTGGCATGGTGGTACATGCTCATAATACCAGCACTCTGGGAGGCTGAGACAGGAAAATCATCATTTTGAGGGAAGCCTGAGAAACTTAATGAGTTAGGGAGATTCTGTCTATAAATACAGACTGAAAGACATGTATACATATGACAGACAGTTGTGTCATGTAGGGCTCACAAGAGAATCAGACATTTACAAGGCAGGCATCCAATCCCTGCTTGCAGAATCAGGGATGAAAGACTGCAGAAGAGCCATCTGTACACCAGAATGCTGCAGGATCAGTCACAAGTCAAAGGCCTGGAGCTCTCTGCTGATTCTGATGCAAGTCCCTGGTGGGAAACTGGAGTCTCTGATGGAGGGGTGAAGTCTGTGCTGAAATCCTGACAGTGCTGGAGATAAATATCTAAAGATGGTGGCAAAGACCAGAGCTTTTCTGAGGAAGCAAAAGGGCAGACTTCTTTTCCTTTCTTTTTTCTATCCAGGTAAGAAATGTAATGGTGGTGCCACTCACATCCAGGGAAGTCTTTGCTATGTGCAGCTTACATGCCAGTCATCCAGACATGTCCAGAGCTCTGCTTCACTGATCTGCAAGGAATTTCTCAATCCATTCAAGTTGACATCACAATTAAGGATCACACTGATGTAGCTCACTGCAGAGGTCCTGCGTTCAATCCCTGGTAGTGAAAAAAGAAAAAGAGCTTCAATTTTATCCAACAATTTTTGAACCCAGTCCTAAACTACCATCTTCAATTTCACAGAAAATGGCTACAGATTTTATTTTATATCAAGTTGATGAAGTTCCAGGTAGATTTTATCCCTGTGTATCCAAATAGTCCTATTGACTGTTGACTGCCTTCCCTTCAACTTTTGAGTTAAGTCAATGTTTATTTTCTGGCTGTCTTTTTCTTTCCTCCAAATAAGAAGGTGAGAAACTTGAGGAAATGAACTCATCAGGTACTTGTGTCTTCCTATGTGAGGGTGGTTTCACTGTAAGAGAGTATAGACAAGAGTAGAGTTTATAAAATATCCTGGAAAACACCCCTTCTTGTGATAGGAAAGGAAATGTCATCAGCCCCATAATATCAGCCTTTTAAATAGGGAAATACAATAGTGGGAGCAGGAAACTCGGATTTTCTCATAACCTAAGGTGGGAAGTCTTGGATAAGGTCTTGGTCTGTGTAGAAGTCATCTTGGACATTTTCAAGGTACAACACACAACACACCTTCAACTGTGAGACTCTTAGCTATGAGTTTGTAGTGATTTGAAATTTTAATTGTTCTTATTCAAATTATAACCCAGCATTGTATGTTTTTTCCTTTTATTTTTTTCCCCAAATGTCACTGAAAGCTGTTCTTTGTAGAATATTTGCTGAAAGGAAAAGGTTGTGAGGAAAAGAAAATGTCATCAGAAAAAAACTGAAAATGGCACCATGGAAAGGATAGCATATTGTAAGAGATGCTGATATGGTAGATGGTCCTTATTCAATGAAGAGTGAATCTAGGCCTGACGACCAGATGGCAGAGCTGAACACAGAAATTCCATATGTGTGATAGCAGCAAGGGACAGCCATTGACATACTTGCTTTTCCAGCCAAATGCCTCGGCAGATGCAGAGTTTTACACTTTAACATTGCAATATGGCACTAAAACCCAGGAGAAGAGTTAGATGCAAGAATCAAAGCTGATTTAAAGTGGCAGAGTTTAAATCAGATCTTATCCTATTAGGGTGAAAGCTATGAACAGCAAGTGAAGGGAGATTAGTCCTCTTTAGGATCGTGTTTTGGATCTGCAGGTCTTGTTATGCTGTCTAAAGCAAAGTTAAACCTGGCCATAGTACTAATAGGTTCCCTGTTCCCAAGCCTTTCTAAAAAAGCAAAATAAAAAAAAAGAAAGGTTCAGAAATGGATTATTAAGGCAAAAGAGCATTAATGTGCTCTGCCTGAAGTCTAAAAGTTCATAGTATGAATTATTTTCCACTTTGAATAAACTGCAAGATGTACTTGAAAATTAGGTTTTAATTTAATTGCGTTTTTCTGTATGAGGTGCTAGAGGCAACCATCTTTGTGCAAAAGTATCAGGTCCACGCTGCACTGCCAAAAAGGCCTTAAGAAAAATTTAGTAAAAAAAAAGTGGCACTCACAGAGCTTAGAGCTGTCTTAATATATACAAATATAATGCATTACATATTTATGTATACAAGAATATTTTCCAGCAGCAGAGACTTTTGAAATTATGATTCTATGGCCTGAAAGTCATGTGCAGGCTTTTTCTTAGCGTCTCAATTGTTTTCCATAAGGAATGGGTACTGGAGACAACAATAGCAGACATATTTCCTCAAACACATCCCCAGTGGAGCAGAGAAACACATTCACTTTCACTTTTGTGTGTACTGGGCTGCCTCTGGCAGTTGTGTTGTTCAAAGTTCACGGAAGGCAGCAATGTGCATCCACGTTGGTCACATCTCGACATGCTTTGGCTGTAATTCCCACTGTCCTGCTTAGACTAGGAAATGTCTTCCATAGAAAAGGAAAAGTGCCTTTCCTCTTCAGCTACCTCCCTGTATTTTCCCACATGAGTTTTAAAATTCAAATGTGCTACATTGGTATCCACTCATGGGGCACCCCTGGTGTTTTGCCACCACAACCACAAAGGGATCTTGTGAATGTAACACCCCTATTTTTTCTATTCTTGTTTTCCACTTATCTTTTTTTTTAAAGTCATTTTTATTGAGAAAAAAACAGCAATGAGACAGTTTCAAAACAGTGTAGTAGAACAGTTACAATAATTAAAGCATTGCATATTGTTGTCTCCATAGTAGTTATTCATAGGAAAAGATGCTTATATGATATCCTGTCCAGACACTATTTTTGTGCAAATCATTCTTCTCATTGAATTAAGAGAAAGTAGCTATATATCTATCCTAACAATTTTGTATATACAAATATAAAATGGTCCTTCCTTTGTATCCCTTTTTTTTGTTTAGTTTTGTCAGAGATGGATATTGCATTGTCATTTAAATATTGTAGGTGCATGAATTCAGCAAAATAATCCAATATAGTCCAGTAGTCTGTAACAGTAATGAGTTATCCATAGGACTGGCAATGTCAGATGTTGTTGACTTGAGCCTTTTATAGCTCAGCATATTAATATGGCTTTACTTTTTATACCTCATTTATATAATTTTCTGCTGGGTGGTTAAGACCAAGATAAAGCAAGACCTATATTACAAGAAATATAACTTCTGTATCTGACATGGTCAGCCAAATTCCCTCAGGATTTACCCTGAAACCTGTACCTGCAGCTTGTAGATCCTTTGTCAGTGTCAGCCATGCGGATGAGTCATGGCCATTGCTTGACAAATTTGCTCTCTGTGAAAGCCTGAGATAATGTTTTGTCTCCATGTGACTCTCCTTAGGCATACTCTACATTGTCCATCACTTTCCTCTGTGGCCCCATAATCTCCTTGATCTGAACATTTGGGACACCACTGAGTCACAAGATATTGTAATACAGGTTCTCTTATGTCCTGAATCCTCACTGATTCTGAATGGCTAGGGCCAAAATGTTGGCTGCCTTGAAGCCCTTCTTTTTACTAATTTTTGATGCACTTATTTCTTTTTGAACATGAATACATATGATCATGGTTTGGAAACCGTATGTAGTTAGAAAGGAGCTGAATCCTAGAAACTGGCAACGTGGTCCTCAGAGGAAATTTCACACCAAACAGTCTAGGTTTCCTGAGTTAAGAGCACCAGGCTTTCTGAATGAAGTACATTATGCATTCAGAATTTGAAAAGGAGCCTTCAATCTGAGGCCACTGAAAGAAACCCACCCTGGAACTTAGGGAAATACTTTTTGTAGGCCCTGCTTTCTTGAGACTCTCCTAAGTGTATTATTTTCTCTCATAAAATTGCTCTGTTTCTTGCTCCATAAAATGCTTTTACAACTTGTATTTTCTGACTCTAAGTCCCTTATGGAGGCCTCCTTGCAAATCACCTCAGACAAGATCCAAGAGCCAAGACCACCACACAGTGTAGGGCATCTCTCGTCCCTGATTGAGCTCCATTTTCTAGCAGCAAAATTTTAACATAATGTTCCTCAGAGAATAAAAAGAATTCAGGTTTTGTATCTCCATGATACTTGGATTATATCATGTTTGATTTTATTTGTGAAATTTTAATAATGATCATGAGACTTACTGATCTCATGTAGTACATTGAATAAACTGAAAGAGGGAAGAAAGATATAAATGGATGCATTTGCACGAGACCCCATAGGGTTGGAGTCAAGGAGCAGAATTCAAAGTTATGGATCACCTGTGGCTGTCTGTAGTAACACTGGTATCTCCTGGCTAGCAGTTCACTCACCATGTTTATAACAGTCTCCAACTAGCTCAGTGGATTAAAGTGTCTACAAGCAGGCTCAGGGGCCAGGCCTGCCATGCCAGCTCTGCACGCTGAGAGCGCAATTGAGACTGGGCATGGTGGCATGCTCCTGTAACCCCAACTCTTGGTAGGCTGTAAACAGGAAGATCACTGTAAGTCTGATCTAGTAGTGAAACCCTGAACACCCTGTAGACCCTTCCCTAAAATTAAAACAAAAAAATTAGTTTACAGTTGGAATTCTACCTCCTGAAACAATTACCCTGATGATATTAATGAAATATATTATCTGTGCATCTTATAACTCTTCAAGGAAATATTTTAACAAGCAATAGCAGCAAGTGTTCTTATAGTAACAATCAGAATAACATTTATGGACATGTAATACATATGTGATACCCCATAAATTACAAATGATCTCGCTTAATCCTTCCTACAATTTTATGAGGTGGGCATTACTATCTTCCACATGTATTTTAACACATCTTAAATTCATGAGAGAAAAATTAGGAAGAATATGTAATCTCTGTAAGATCATAGCTCTGATAGATAACATAGAGCTGGGAATTAAAGTCCATCATGCTTAATTATAGAATTTTAAATTTTATTTGTTCCAATATGATAAAAAATTATGGTCACTGTATTCATCTAAGTTAGTTTTGAAGCCTTTTTAAGCCTATAACTACAGCTTGTCTTCATTTTTTAAAGCCATTCCTGAAGGCCTGTCCACAAGAACACAATGCAACACTTTATGTTTATGGACTCTAGCACATGACCTTTCCATATTCTAACACCACTTTTCACATATAGTTTTTCTTATTTGAGCAATATTTATTCATCTGGCCCCAAAATGTTTCATGTTTATTAGCTACTCAAGATTTTAGCCAATTTCCATGTTCACATTCCCCAACCCTTTATGCCCAGGATGATAGATGAACTTTAAATCTGCCTACTTCCCTTGACTTGGCCAGAAACCTTCCTAGTCTATGGTGCTGTTGTGTCTCAGTGGACTTCTACAAAAGCACCTTAATTGTACAAACTCTCTTCATGCTGCTTTCTCACTCTGATGATATTATCTATTTGTTTAAAGTTATATTTTCAAACTGTGTCACTCACCCTATTCCAACAACTATATTACAGACTTTGGCTCTAACCACTAGTTCCTGATAAATATTTTGGGTTCATCTGCTCTAGGCATAACTTCTCCTTTCTGGTGACCACTAACATGGACTTTTTCCTTGCTCCTTTTCTGCCTCCCTCTCTGTCTCTTGTTTCACATTTATCCACAGGATATTTATTCTTTTTTCCTGGAATCACTCCCTCTTTTCTAGTTCATTCTGGCACACATTTTCCAAACTAAGAACTCTTTGAGTATGAGAAAGAGCCAACAACCTCCAAGACATGTGCTAACTTTTGGGTAAATAAAAAAGCTAATGTTAATAGTGAAAATTATTTCCAACTTGATTTAGGTTAATTATTACTTTTAGTAAATTACCCTTTGCTTAATATAATAAGCTAAAAATTATCAGCCTATTCACTCCTTAGAGGAATTTATTGACCATAGAGCCCTAAATGTGTAGAGTATATGGGCTGATTTCTCATTGTGCATGCCTTCATACCTGCGACATGCTGCCTTCAAATGTATGCCATCTCATATATACTGCTTATTTGAGACGTTGGCATTCCTCCATTTGGTTGTGGGCTCCATGATCTGTGTTATTGATCTTTGCTAGAAAGTTGTGGATGTGATGAGCAGGAGAGAGAGAAAGAGAGAGGGAGAGAGAGAGAGAGAGAGAGAGAGAGAGAGAGAGAGAGAGAGAGAGAGAGAAATTGATGGATGCTCTGTGACGTGAGCAAATGGTACATATTTGCCCTTGGTCTTTTGGGATGCTCATTCTCAAAGTCAATGCCATTGCTTTGAGGCTCACTTCTATGCTTTAGGTAAAAAATATCTCCTTAAAGTCTTATGTTTAAAAATTGGGTCTTACTATATAGGACAGGACATGTCATTGGGGACACGATTGGTAAGGGTACATTCTCATCTCTGTCGTGTTCCTTGTCTCTGCTTCCTGGATGCCATGGCTGATGAGCTTTACTTTTCCATGCTGTCCTGCAAGTTCTAGAGCTGGTGGCCTACTCTGGCATCATCCACATATTAATGTTTTTTTTGGCATACAGATTGCAAGGATTATGTGGTCTTAGATACTTCCAAACAAGATTTCAGAAGGCCTGGGAGGCTAGGAAAAAATGTGTGACTGTCACATTTCTTTCCAGGGTCTCATAAAATGACAGTGCATGAAGGTGCGAAAGTGAAGCTAGAGTGTCAGTGGAGACAGAAACAAGTTGGAGATTCTAAGAAGACGGAATATCTTCTTACAAAAGCTGCAGGTGTTGCATGGAACCATACCAAAAGAGAGGCCGTGTAGGCTGCAACCCCCAATTCAGTAGGAATGCGCTGTCATAGCCCTTAAAGCTCACATAATCATTGCAGAACTTGCATTGGGTGCTTTCCATGTAGCTATAAGATTTAATATTTCCCCTACTGAGGTTTGGTTTTACCTTGGTTCTACTATCTATTTCCTTATTCCCTCCCTTTACAATGAGAATGTTCATCATGAATCATTGTACACTGAAAGTGTCTAATTTTCTTTTTGATATTTTACATTGGCTTTGATTCTCAGAGATTTTGAACTTCAATTTTTCGTGTTGGAACAGTTAAGACTTTGGTAATTCTTAGAGACAAACTGAGTGCATTTTGCCTAGTGGGGTAGACATATGCTTTGGGAGGGCCAAGGGTGGAATGTCATGGTGTAGATGTAAAATCTCATGTTCACAGGTGAAGTGTAGTCAGAAGAAGAGGTCACTGAGTTGGAAGGTGTTCTCATTTCTGATTAGTAGCTTGGCTGCATGCTTCCTGGTAACTGTATGGTGCCCAGCCTTTTTCCATCATGACATTCTGCCATTCCTTTTCTACCTTGGAGCCAGATTACTGAGGACCAGATCCACCGAGGCTGTGAACCCCAAACATCACCCCTTTAAATTGCAAGTGTTGGGTACTGTGTCTGAGTTATAGGAAAGTCAAATAACACATCTATAATTTACATACAGAAACCAAAAGGAGAATTTCCAGCTTTTAGCCGACATCTTTTTTAACAGCCAGGGCCAATCTTTGCATATACAGTAAGGAGTTATACAGTGATTTCAGCCTCTAGTTCTCGAATAGTTGTACCAACGTAATGGGGCAAAGATACATGCCCAGTCTAGTGACCCCTCGCTTAATCTGTGTGTATGATAAAATGATGTTTTACATACTAACTTTTGGATATGTTTGATATGTAGCAAGACTAACTAGAATTAATCCCTAATTAAAAATGATCCCTGAATTCATTCACTTCCTTCATACAAGGTTAGAGCCACCAGTCTTCCATGGGATACACCACTGTGCTTGCTTTAGCAGGGCATATACCAAAGACACATTGCTGGCCTGGTGCAAAGACTGGCAATTTTAGTAAAAACAAGTGTAAGAAATATCCACTATAGCATTGGTCCCTTATATAGCACTAACTTTTATAGCATCTGTGGAGACTTTTCTATGTAACTATGTTAATATAGACTAAGGGTCTGTTTCACTTTGAAAATCTTAGCGGTCCATGTTAGGGCACAGGGTTCAAAAACATTGATTTGGTGTCTTAGCCAGCTTGGCTTCAGGGAGGAAGGCTAACACACTTGGAGACTTTTCATTTCCAAAACTTCCATTAAATATAAAAAAAAATATCTTATTCTCACTTTTTCATTAAATAACTACACTTCATTGAGAGATTCCAATATTATCAGTCAGTATTCAGGGTAGGATTAGAACATTTATTTGTCTAAAATATCATTTCTTTTCTACTCTTTTAAATCTAAAACTTAGCTGAACAGACAAGCTGTCTGGTGAAGAGTTCAGTGAGTCTGTTTTTTGATTTTTCTTGAACACGTAGTTAAAGTTATTCCTTTTTATCTATGCCCATAACCACCACACTAGTTTAAGTCTTAGTTGTACTTTATATTTAAGTCACTGAAAACAGTTCATTGTTTATCTTCCAGATGTATCTAACCATTGGCTCATGGGTTGCAGCTATCCAATAAGGAAGCTTTACTACATGAATTATATTGTATATTTTATATGCAGCCCACTCCAACTGCTCTTCAGTGTGGCCCTGATACTGAAAGCCATACAAGCTAGCATGCACCATTCTATCATGTGATATAATGCAAGGCCATCTAATAAAATAATTGAAAACAGAAATAAAATTTCCAATCTAAAATATTGTCCCCCTTTATCAGATAGTTCATTCACAATAAATTTATCACACTCTCCTTGATAAGCTTTATTATTGACATGAAGAAAAAAATAGTGCTTACCTAGATTATTGCAGAGATTAGCTAAGCACGTATAAATCACTTAGAATATTTTCTGACATGTACCAAGGGAGGACGAGATATATAGTAAAAGCTAAGGTTCAGAGGTCAAGTAATAAGAATTCAAATGGGATGCATGTAAAAGATTTGTAATTAGGTCAACATATATAAGACACTTCCTGCAATCTAGAATCTATGGTAAGAACATGGAAATTAACTATAAGCTTTCCCCACCCAGTGAGATTCAGTATTTTCCACCTGAAGACATAGATCAATGTTCAAAATATAGTAGCAGAAGTTTTAGAAGATTATTTTAGAATTTTGCATATTTTGATTTCAGGTCTCATAGATTCTTCTGTACAGAATTGTGAAGAGTTAAAGTCCCCTTTCACCAGTTGTTTGCCCAAGTTCCCAGCTTATTTTCACTTATTTCACCGTAACTAAAGAATTTCATTATTAACTATGTGTTAATCAAAGTTATATTTTTCAGTGCTCAATTCTACACTTGATTTTCAAAATAGCTGGAAAGTTCCTGAAAGTTGGACTATACATTCTTTGTTACAAATGTCATAAAATATTATATTTCATGAATACTTGAGTCAAGAAAGTTATCCAAAGCTTGGAAATAAGGCAAAAAGAAAAGTGCTGCCTATTTCTTTGAGGACATTATTTAAAAAGCTTATATCAGGCTTGTTTCTATGTCAGTATAACTATATAAAACTTCACTTTTCATCAATTATTGAAAGTCCAAACATTTTATTGCTATGTTCTGTACAAGTAGGAAAGATAACATCAATTACTACTGCCTGATAAAACATTTACAAATTTTGCATTTAATCTAGCAATCTTATTTGTAGTTTTCACATTTGTAAATGCCCATGATACCTAGCTCCTAAACTACTCTTGGAACCAGTTTTATCAGCTTACCAGTTTTGTCTTTAATAAGGTAGGAAATGTTTAATCTATATTTATTCTATTTAATGTTTTTCTTGGAGTCTATGTTTAACTTTTTAAATTCTATTCCTAAACTTGTCAGCTGTATGTAAACTTAGAACTAGGAAGGTATCATATTTATTGGTATTATTCCAATAAATTTCTCTTAAGTACAATTTTATTTCATCCACAATATTCGAGGTTTACAATTTTCATCATCATTCAGATGCAAATGTATTATAAGCTTCATTTTAATTTATTCAATAGAACTTTCGATTAAAAAGCATATTTCTAAATTTCCAAACATAAAAGTGATTCTAGATTTTGTTACCAATCTCTCATTAGCTTATGTTGTAGACAGAGAATGAATTGTGCAAGATCTGTTATTTTAATTCCAATGAGAATTGCCTTATGAGCTGCAATATGTTTTACATTAGAATCACTTCATATATGCATAAGAAAGTAAATTATAAAGTCATAAATCAGAACTTTATATTAAAGCTATTTGTTTAACTCAAAAATACTCATTATTATTGTTTCATGCAGTATTTAGTATTAATTCCAAGTTCCCTTGCTCTTCTTGGAATTTAAAACGTTTATTTTGAGATGATTTTTTTCTTAAAAAAATGGGCTTACTGTGCTCTTTTCTGTAATTCTGATAATCATCTGTTTTATTTATTTGAGGTTTTTATTCATATTTTAATCTCCTTATCTGGATGATTATGTTTTGCTGGATTTAGAACGGTAGGTTGGAGGTTACTTCTTCCAGTGTCTTATGGACTTTTGTTACAGTTGGCAAACTTCTAACTGTGTTGAATTTTGTGGCCAATTCAGTTGATGCTATTGGAAAGTTGTTTCTTACTTCCTGTCCATTTTATTATTTTGTATAGGGTTTTAGTTTCTGACAATAAAATTTTAATAATCTTAGTTATGGATTTTTATCTTGGTTAAGAGTTCGACTATCTTTCATCAGTTTTAAAAGTTAGTAACTTTATGTTCTCAGATAGAATTTTACCCCACATTATTTCTCTGTCCAAGGATTCTAAATACATATAAATAGAATTTTTTTACTTTGTGTTCTATATCTACTTTATACTAAGATTTTGATTTGATTTTCTATTTAACCTTCATTTTAGATATTATGTTCTAGCTCACTAAGTTACACTTTTCTACTACTTTTAATATTTGGTAAATGCAATTCTTAAATTTATGCTATTAGTTTTCATATTTCTTTTAAATTTTATTTATTTATTTATTTGAGAGAGAGAGAGAGAGAGAGAGAGAGAGAGAG
>NW_004524579.1:17720693-17721097 GCF_000260255.1 Octodon degus | reverse complement strand
TGTCTTGCTTAAAGGTTGTATATGGTGAGATTTTTGGACTTGTGTGTAAACATAAGAAGTATATAATTCTTTATGCTTATTTTTAAAATATATTCTAATTTTAAATGTCTTTTATAATATTCTGTAGGGACCTAAAGTTCAACATATCAATACTCGATGAAAAATACCTGTTCCTTATTATGCCTAAGATGTTTGATATGCAGACAGATATTAAGTTTAAGCTTAACAGTCTAAGTTGTATGGTAATAACATTAAGCTTGTCTTCTGGATGGTTAACAACCTAAGTTTGCAGACCAAAATTATAGAAAAAGGAGGGCTGCAAGGAAAGCCAAAATTTTAGCCCTAGCTTTCTAAGATCAATTAAGACTAAGGACATATGAGAACCTGTACTGTAACGTCATGTA
>NW_004524579.1:17715582-17720593 GCF_000260255.1 Octodon degus | reverse complement strand
TGTGGTGCTGGGGGATTGAACCGCGGTCCCTGATGCTTTTGCTAAGCTTGTTCTAAGTAGGTGCTTTAGACCACTGAGCCATCTCTCCAGCCCCAGTTTTCATATTTCTTGGTCATAGAATTTTGATTTTTTTTCAAATACTTTATATCACTTGTTTTATAATAATCTCAGAAAACACATTCTAAAGGCAATAAACAGTGACTACAATATGAAGATATTTTTAATGTAATTCCATAATTTTTATTTTAGGTTTTTATTTATTTATTTATTTTTATTAATTTTATTGAGAAACAAATAGTGATAATACAATTTCAAAACAGGTTATACGACAGTTAAAATAATTAATATTTTGTATATTGTTCTCTTCCTAGTATTCATAGTACAAGATGCACACATAATGTCCTGTCCAAACAATATTAGTACAAATCTTTCTTCTCATTGAATTATGAGAAACTAGCTATATATCTATGCTATTTTGTATATACATATATATTTTTTCCCTTAAAATTGGTCCTTCATTTGTACCCCCTTTTTTGTTTAGTTTTGTCAGAGACGGGCATTACATTGTCATTTAAATATTGTAGGTGCATGACTTCAGCAAAATGATACAAAATAGCCCAGTAGTCCATAATACTAGTAGGTTTTCTGTAAGACTGGCAGCGTTCAAATTGTTGACTTGAGCCTTTTACAGCTCAGCATATTACTTTACTTTTTATACCTCATTTTTATACTTTTCTACTGGATGGTTAAGACCAGGATAAAGTAAGAAATGTAACTTTTGTGTCTGCCAAGGTCAGTCAAATCCCCTCAGGGTTTACCCTGAAACCCTGTATCACAGTTTGTAGATCCTTTATCAGTGTCAGCCATGTGGATGAGTCATGGCCATTGCTTGGCCAATTTGCTCTCTATGAAAGCATGAGAGAATATTTTCTCTTCATGTGACTCTCCTTAGGTACACTTTACATCATCGATCACTTTCCTCTGTGGCCTCATAATCTCTTTGATCAGAAAATTTGGCCAATGTGCTCTCTGTGAAAGTCTCAGAGAATATTTGCTCTCCATGTGACTCTCCTTAGGCACACTCTACATCATTGATCACTTTCCTCTTTGACCCCATAATCTCCTTGAATTCAAACACCTATAGTATTTAGATGCCAATAGAATATTCACCTCTGACAGGACAAAAAAAGAATACAAAGGAAAGATCATTTTGTATTTATATATACAAAATATTTAGGATAGGTTTACAGCTACTTTCACTTAATTCAGTGAGAAAAAAGGTGTGCTAACAGTGTTTGAACAGAATATCCTGTCTGCTTCTTGTGCTAGGGATAACCACTAAGAAGATACCAATGTTTAATGTATTGATTATCAAAACTGTCCTATTAATCAGCTGTTGAACTGTCTCATTTATATTTATTTCTCAATAAAAAATAAAATAAAATATAAAAAAAAGAAAATTTGGGACATCACTGAGTTAAAGGGTGTTACAGTACAGCTTCTCTTATGTCCTCAGTCCTCACTGATCTTGAATGGCTAGGGCCAAAATGGTGGCTGTCCTTGCAGCCATTCTTTTTCTATAATTTTTGGTCTGCAAATGTAGGTTGTTAACCCTTCAGTAGAGAAGCTTAATGATATTATTATACTGCACCATAGGCAGGTGAGCTTAACCTCATTTTATGGCTGAATATCAAACATCTTAGACATAACTTGGAACAGGTAATTTCCATCAAGTATCAATACGTTAAGCTTTAAATCCCTCTAGAATATGAAGAAAAAAAGGAATAAAGGAAAAAAGTATTTAAAACTAGGAGAAAACAATTACATATTTTTACACAGAAATTTAGAAATCTAACTATATACAGCATTGTAGCAGGACAGTTCTGTGACACTTTTTTCTTGTCTCTTGTTTTAATTTATTACCTTTTTTTAAAAAAAACAAACATTTACTTGAGAGACAGTATTGCAGCAAGTGATAGGACATGAGAAGCAGTATCTATTTGAAAGACAAGAATGAGAGGCATTCCAAGCATGGCTGTAGTATTACGTATTGCTATCTTCAGTGCAGTTGCTTAGTTCACCATTATGAGCATATATAGTTAGTCAGGGTGAGAATCCTATTAATTAATGGCTAGTTTCAAGCACCTGCTGAAAATCTTTAGGATTATTGCCTTTACCATCTTGTGCATATAAATGTATGATTTTTCCCCTGTCATATTTCCTAGCTTATCTCCTTTCTCTGTCTTCGTTGACTAATCCCTAATTCTCACTTTCCTTTTAGTTGTGTTATACATTTCTATTTGTATTTCTTCTTTTGAGTTCTTATACTAGGGAAACTATATATTATTTACACATGTTTGTCTGGTTTATTTCACTTTATGAGTGTATCTTCAAGTGGCATCCACTTAAATATAAAGGCTTAGAGTTTATAATTCTTTATACTTGAGTAATACTCCATTGTAAAAAGTACCAGAAACTTCTCATCCATTGCTCAGGTGATGGGCATCTTGGTTGTTTCCAAGATTTAGCTATCACAAATTATGCTGCTATAAACATAGATACACATTTGTCACTATGACATGACATTTTCAGTTCTTCTGGAAAAATACCCAGTAGGGGGATAGCTGGCTTGAATGGGATTTCCAGTCTCAGTTTTTTCAGGATTCTCCACACTGCTTTCAATAATGGCTGCACCAGTCTACATTTCCACCAGGAGTGGAGAAGAAGGCCTTTTTCCCTACAGCCTCTCCAACATTGTATTGGTTGATTTCATTATGATATCCATTCTTTCTAGGGTGAGATGATATGTCAGTGTTGTTTTAATTTGCATTTCATGGATGGTTAGTGATGTGGAGCATTTTTCATATATTTATTTGTTTCTTTAATTTCATCCTCTGAGAAGTGTGTGTTCATCACAGATCTCCATTTCTGAATTGGGTCTTTAAATTTTGGGGCCCTAATATTTTTTAGTTCCTTATAAACTCTAGAGAGGAGACCTTTGTCTGAGAGCTTATTAGTTAAGATTTTTTTCCAAATTTGTGGGTTGTCTTTTCACTTTGTTGGTAATTTCTTCTGACATGCAAAGACTTCTAAATATGAAGTTCCAGTTGTTAACTCTTTGAAGTGTTACCCGTGTGATTTGATTTTTGTTCATGAACTCTTTGCCTACCCCTCTGTCTTCAAGTGTTCCTCCTAATTTCTATTCCAGGAGATTTAGTGTTTCTGTTTTAATGTTTAGATCTTTAACCCATTTTGACTTTTGCTTAGTGCATGATGATACACCTGGGTCAAGTTTTAGTTTTTGGCAAGTAGAGACAGTTTTTCCAGCATCATTTGTTAAAAAGTCTATCTTTCTGCCAATAAACATGTTTGGCCCCTTTGTCAAAGATAGGGAACGTGGCTGAATGTGCTTATAGTGACTTCTACACCTTCTAATCTATTCTATTGTTCCTCAAGTCTCTTTTTGCCAATATCATGCTGATTTTATCATGGTAGCCCTGCAGTATAATTTCAAGTCAGGAATTTTAATACCTCTTGCTTTCTCTTCGTTGCCTGGCTTGCCTTTGTTATTCTAGGTCTTTTCTGGTTCCAAATAAATTTTAGGAGTGATTTCATGAGGTCTGTGAGGTATGTTGTTGGTAGTTTGATAGGGATTTCATTAACTCTATACAACAATTTTTGGAGAATGGCCATCTTTACAATGTTGGTTCTTCCTATCTAGAAGCAGAGAAAATCTTTCTATTTTCTGGAATCCTCTACTGTCTCTTTTTTCAGAGTATTGTAATTTTCACTGAGTAGATCTTTGACATCAGTAGTTTGGTTAATACCTAGGTATTTCATTTTCTGAGGTGCTAGTTTAAATGATATTGTTTCTCTAATTTCTCTCTCAGTATGTTTGTTATCTGTATAGAGGAATGCTATTGACTTTTGGGTATTGACTTTGTATCCCGCTATGCTACTGAATTTGTGTATCAATTCTAGTAGCTTCTTGATGGAGTTTTCTGGGTCTTCCAAGTAAAATATCATGTCATCTGCAAATAATGATAATTTAACTTCTTATTTATCTATTCTTACTCTTTTTATTTCTCTCTTTTGTCTAGTGGCTGTAGCTAATGTTTCTAGAACTATATTGAATAGGAGTGGTGATAGAGCACATTGTCTTGTAGCAGATCTGAGAGTAAAAGATTTTAGTTTTTCCCCATTTAGAATTATTTTAGCTGTTGGGTTGTCAGAAATGGCTTTTATGAGATTGAAGTAGAGAACCTCTATTCCAATTTTTTGTAGGACTTTGAACATGAATGAGTGTTGGACTTTGTCAAAAGCCTTTCTGCATCAGTTTATATGATCATGTGGTTTTTGAATTTGGTTATTTTGATATATTGTATTACATTTATAGATTTGCATACATTGAACCATCCTTGCATCCCAGGGATGAGTCCTACCTGGTCAAGGTGTATGATCCCCTTGATGATTTGCTGTATTCTATTTGCTAGGATTTTATTGAGGACTTTTGCATCTATATTTATGAGGCACACTGGTCTGTATTTCTCTTTTTTAGTTGTATCTTTCCCTGTTTTTTTTTTTATCAGTATAGTACTTGCCTCCAGGAATGATTTTGGGAGGATTCCTTCCTTTTCAATTTCATTGAAGAGTTTGAGGCATATATGGGTTATATCTTTTATAAATTTCTTGTAGAATTCAGCTGTGAATCTATCAGGACCTGGGCTTTTCTTTGTCGGTAGGTTTTTTTTTATTACATTTTGTGTTTTATTGCCTGTTATTGTGTTATTGAGAGTTTTTATATCTTCTAGATTCAGGTTTGGTAATTTGTATCTTTCTACAAATCTGTCTATTTCTTCTGAGTGTTCTATTATGTGAGAGCAAAGATTCTCAAAGTAGCTATTGATCTGAATTTCCACTGGGTGTGTGGTACTTAAGTACTTTTCATTCCTTATTGCTTGTATTTGAATTTTTTCTTTCCTCTTTTTGATGAGGTTAGTTAGGGGCTTAT
>NW_004524579.1:17713001-17715482 GCF_000260255.1 Octodon degus | reverse complement strand
ATTTGAATTTTTTCTTTCCTCTTTTTGATGAGGTTAGTTAGGGGCTTATAAATTTTATTTAGTCTTTCAAAGAACCAGCTTTTTGATTCATTAATTCTTTCAATTGTTTTCTTTGTCTCAATTGAATTAATTTCTGTTCTAATCTTCTGGATATCTTCCTGTCTTTGGCCTTTGTGCCAGATATTTCAGCTGTGTGATTCCGAATTTCTTCCTTGTTAGTGTCTTCTGCACTTGTTCTGTGTGGGCTTGAGGCCTGAGATTGTATTTTGCTCCTTCTCTTTGTCATTTTGTATAGCACTGACCTTTGGTGTAGAGCTTTGGTGGAGTTATAACCTTAGCACCTAATGAAATTCTTACCCATGAGAGAATTTATGATTAAGGTAGTTATATTTTTGTATTTATAGAACTACAATAAGAAATACTAATACTCAGTAATGATATTTAGCAGTTGACAAGCTTTTGTAACTAATGGGTTTGTATCTTAGATTGTAAGAGTAATCATTATGTCTATATAGATAAAGAGATATTAAATTGGGAATTTTATATTTAAGTTAGTTCCTCTAAGTTCCCTCTGATTGCCTTCCCTTGATGTACCTGGTGTATTCCAGGCAGGCTAGTTCACCCCAGTTACCCCATCCTTCAGTCAAGAGTAAAAAAGGATGGATGCTTTTATAAATCTGGGTCTAGCAATATGTCTCAGCTTACTGAGTGTAGCTCTATGATGTTTGATTTTATCCTGTTTTGCCTGACTTGGGTCTGGCTGCTGTGCTCAGTTTAATCCCTTCTGCAGCTCTTGGAAGTGAACCTGTTGTGCCCTTCTGGCAAGATGTTCTGCTTTTGGATTATGTGGTTGGTTCCCTAGCCTCTCTGCTGGGGCTTCAGCTGCGGTTTCTCACCAGGCATATATGACTGGCCTGAGTTGGTTATTACAGGCTTGGGCTCATCCAGAGGGGCCCAGCAGATGCAGGGAAGCACAAAAGGTCTCCCACACAGTAGCCAGGCCTCTGGGCTGAATCTCTAGGTATTTATTTATTTATTTATTTATTTATTCTGGCTGGCTAAGCCCACCCTGAGGATGTGGGTGTTGTTGCATGTGGGGCTGGTGATAGAACTGCAGCCCGATATGCATGCAGGTGCTTTATACTACTGAGCTATTTCACTGGCCCTAGGTTTTTATTTTATGTCAAAATTTCACTTATGATTTTTTTTATCTTTTTGTTGAGACATTTACTATGCAATTTAGGCTGGACTTGAAATCACTCTCCCTCCCAGTCTGCCATCAAACTGAAAACAATCCTTCTACCTCTCTTTCTGGAGTGCTGGGATTCTAGGGGTGCTCCACTACACCTGGATAGTCTAGTTTCTAAACGTAAAGTTTATATTTTGCATTTAGATATTCAAGTTTCTCTATCACTGTTTGTTCTATGTTGGACAGAGTAAGAAATTATTTAGAAACATATTTTTCAATTAGAATTTTGCATTTTTCCCTAAGATAATCTACCTGTGGACCTATTACTGGTCCCAGCCCAGGGGAAGTGTGGGTGAGATCCTCTTCCACTGCTTGGGGTGCTGCCCCACCAAGCTGCAACACCTCCCCCACCCCGCCCGCCCAGTAGGAATGTCTGCTGCATTCCAGGAACCCCCAGACCCAGTCCTAGCCCAGGTCCAGTGAGTGTGTGGGGGAGCTGCCTCTCCCCCATACTACACATTGTCTCCTCGAGGCTCAGCTCAGGCCTGGCATACAGGCCTGGGGTGTAAACCTGAAGACGCAATCCCTGCAGAGAGTGTAGAGGATAGAACAACCCAGCTAGTCCAGGAGCAGAAAATCTTGAGAGAAGGGCACAACAAGTTCACCCCCAAGTGCAGTAGCAGGAAGGAGCTGAGCACAGCAGCCAGACCCAAACCAAGCACAGCTGGATCAATCCAAACTTTGTAGCTCTGCACCTGAACTTCAGTAGGTGCTAAGTTACAACTACAACGAAGATCTACAGCAAAGGTCAGAAGACAGTGCTAAGCAAAATGACGAGAAGGAAAAAAATGCAAACTCAGAACCCAACCCCATCCATAACAAGGGCAGAGGACACTAACACAGAACAAATTGGGAATCACACAGCTGAAAGCAACTAATAAGTGGCTTCTGAAAAAAAAAAAAAAAAAAAAAACAGCTGCAGAAAGGTATACAGGAACTCAGATTGGAAATAAAAAAAGAAATCGTTGATTTAATAACATCTGCAAGGGGCCAGGGAGATGACTCAGTGGAATAAATGCTTCCCTGGCAAGCACAAGGGCCTGAGTTCAATCCCCAGTTCCACCCAAAAAATAAATAAATAAATAAAAATAACATCTGCAGTAAAGAATCAAATGCAGAAACATATGGAGGAAACCCAATGCCCAGTCAGAACAAGTGAGGAGGACACTAGCTTGGCTCAAATGCATGAATTAATAGCGTCGATAGTAAATAAGCACAGCAGAAAGATATAG
>NW_004524579.1:17692476-17707553 GCF_000260255.1 Octodon degus | reverse complement strand
CAGGCTTTCACAAGCAATGGCCGTGACTCATCCACATAGCTTACACTGACAAAGGTTCTACAATCTGAGGTACAGGATCTTAGGATAAATCCTGAGGGGATTTCATCAACCTTATCAGACCTAAAATCTACAACTCTTGTTGCATAGGACCTGCTTTACCTTGTTCTTAACCATCCAGCAGTAAAGTAATGAAACGTAATATAAGAAGTAAAGCCATGCTGTGATGTTGAGCTATAGGGTACTCAGGTCAACAATTTCTGACATTGCCAGTCAAGCAGAAGACCCAACACTATTATGGGCTACTTGACTCTTTTAGAATATTTTGCTGAGTTAACACACCTATAATATTCAAATAACAGAATTTAACAAAAAAAAGGGGATAGAGATGAATGTCCATTTTGTATCTGTGTATTCAAAGTGGTTAGGATAGATATATAGTTCCATTCTCTTACTGAATAGAGCATTTTGTTCTAATGGTGTTTGTAAATAGGATATCCTGTCCACATCTTTTACAGCAATTAACCACTAAGAAGAATGTATGCAAGGTGTGAATTATCAAAACTGTCCTACCAATTTGATTTGAAACTGTCTCTTTGCTATTTGTTTATCAATAAAATTATGGGCAAAAAAATCTACCTTTATACTGTTTAGGTAGCAGGAAGTAATAGAAGTCCAGGGTACTTTTGGCTGGTGTGTAGAGGTCAAAAACTTGAGGTACTGGGTCTGGAAGCACAACACCTTCACACTTTTTGGGGTCATCCTTATTTCTCTGATGCTGCCTTTTGTAGGATCCAAATTAAAACATCAAGTGATTGCATCCTCTGAGAATTCTCTGTGCTTAATATTTATGAATTTAGCATCTCTTACATATCACAAACACTAAACCCCATCTTATTCCACTTTCAAATTTAATAATCTCCCATAGGAAAAGCAGACACAAGTACCAGAGTAAGATTCCTAAGCCACATTCACTCTTCACTGGTCCTGCTCTGGGAACTTATCTAGTTCTTGTTAGGTCTCTCATATCTCATGCAGAGACACACACATAAACCAATACATATAAATAATTCGCACATATGTATTTTAGTTTATATATGCACACATATATTAAGTTTTCTCTATGAAATATTTTACAATGTTCTAGACTATCTAGTCCCCAGTCACTAGAACGAAAATTGTCCTTTCCTAGCTCTTTATGCATCATTTAACTGATAACTTGAACCCTAAAGAAAAAAGTACCCAATACCTATAATTGTGTAATAATACAAAGTAAATATTGCAAAATTATTTCTTTCTTTCATAGTAAGTTAACTCAATTCATGCTTTTAAAAATGTTATGCCTGTAGGACACACATCTATACCAAATTATAGCAACATGTTTGCGTAGGGATGGGAAGCCGGGAACCAAGAGGAGAGTGACTTGTGGAGGTAAATGTACTAACTGCAACCAAAGTAATAGACGTCAAGGAAGAGAGAGTCAAAATGAAAATGAAGAAATAAATTTAAAATAATATAGCAGTGAAAGGAAAAATGGTCTCTCTTACCTCAGTACTCTCCTCAAGGTTGGTGTGTTGTCATGAATATTTATGCTAATTCTTCCAGGTCCTGCATAAAAATGCCAAATGATGCTTAGTGAGCGGTACCTAAATAGGTAATGAGATTTGGACATGCTTTATTCTAACTTTTATTATTAATCTCTAAAATGGATTGGTAAATTTCAACTCTAACCATTGTGAGTAACTCCTTTTATGATTATCATTGTCAGCGTTTCCTTTTCTCTACCATTGCTCTTTACTATGTTAACAGTAGCTAATTGTAGTATTTCTTTATTGGCTGTAATAAACCAATATATTTACTATTTTCTGTACTGCATATCTTAAATCTTGAATCTTGGGTTTGAAACACAATTTTCAAGGCTGTTTTTTACTTTGTACCAAATAGCACTAAACTGTTTTCAGTACAGAAAGTGGAAACAAAATATTGCTTGTATGGCAAGTTTCTTTCTCTTTTTCTGCTGAGTCTTTTATCCATTTTGGCCGGTGGTACATATTGGAGTCTTTAAATTATGACTTTTCTGTTCACATAACCAAGATGTATAACAAATTGGACATCAAGTTGAATTGATGTGCTTACTTTATGTATTTATTTTGATCACTAAACTAAAGCAATCTTGCACCTATCTGACCTCAACTAAACTCTTGGAGAACTGGATGCATTTCTGAAGGGATGGGAATTTGGCCAAGAAACATTCCTTGGTCGACTGTACCAAGAAAATTACATGCATTTATAGATGGAAATATAAAAGAAAAAAGGGACAAGGGTAGAACTTGCAGAGCCAGCATATTTGCTAACATAGACCACTAGTCTGCCATGCTTCAGAAAGTTGGCATTATCAGTTCTATATCACCTTTGATTCCTGCTAAGAAAAGTTATTTTCCACTTGGTATTGTCTATAGAGAGCAGTTGGAAATAACAGTTCATAATGTAAATATAAATATCTTAAATAAAGCACTTGAAATGAATCTTTTTTACAAATCTATTGGAAAATTTAGAAACATTCTTATTTGATAAACATAAGCAAGCTTTCTCTACGAATTAAAAAAACTAAGCCTTTACAAAGATTACTAAAGGTACCTAACCTCCATTCTCAACCTGTAAGTGCCACATTACTTTAAAATATTCTGCATTTCAATGTAGAAAAGCAGATAATTTCAAAATATCCACTGTGAAAGGTGGCGAGAATTCTTTCTTTTTTTAAATGTATTTTAGTACAGGGTCTATAAAGTCTCACTACACAGATTGGACTCGCAGTGATTTTTCTGTTTTCAGCCTCCCATGTGCTGGGATTACAGGTCCAAGCCACCACACCCAGTCTCATTCGCTGTCTCAGTGTCCCTTGACAGCAGGGCCATCACAGCATGCTGGGGATTAAATCCCAGTTGCTCTGCTCTGCCTAAGCAGGTGCTTTAGTCCCCTAGGTATCAGGCCAGCCCTGAGAATTCTTTATGATCTTTAGTGTCCAGAGTGAACAATTCTAGTCACACCATGATGTGCATGACATTGACTTGGAAAAAATAAAAGTTAGCAATACTACCAGATAGGACAAGGTTTCTGAAAGAAGAAATAAATTCAAGTAATTGTAGACCATATTATGTATGACAACTGTGACCATTAAAATGTTTTAAACATTCAGGAGACAAGACAAGACCCCTGGGCATTTAAAAACCAAGAGAATATGAAAGCCTAAAAGAAGGATGCTGAAGACAGTTCATTGCCCCAGACTGGATGTGTTTTTTCTGGGGTATGGAGAGAGACTAACAGGTTAAAATTCTTTTTTAAAAAAATTAATTTTATTGAGAAATAAATAGCAATGAGATAGTTTCAAAATAGGTTAGTAGGATAGTTACAATAATTAATACATTGCATATTGTCTTCATATGAAAAATTGAAAGAAATATCAAAATTGATGTTAAAAATTGCTCACAAACCAACCCTTTTGTCTGACTTTGTTTCTCAATTCTTTGTTTTCATTCTTTTAAAAAATTAATTCTCATGTAGTTTCTACTCATTACTGATACTACCGTGAGTCCTGATATTCTTAAATTTCTTTTAATTTTTGCTGTTAAGTTAATGGAGAGCTATCATTTCATAGTAGTCTTTTCAGTGGCCTATTTCTTACCCAAAACTGAGTACATATTTATCATCAAGGGAAATTTCTTTCCTAGCCAACTTATTGACACTACTTGTTCTAGTAAATGATCACATTGTTGCTTATGTTCTCAAAGTCAATAGCTACTATTCATTCCAGCTAATAGGCCATAATATGCAGGTAAAAAAGGTAAAGACAAAGAGAGAGACTTCATGAAACTTCTAACCTTGTGAAAAGGCAAAATATAAAAAGAGCACACAGGAATGCAAATTGTATTACACTGGCTTAAGAGTATATAAAAATACTTAAAAATTTTTAGTAGTCCTAAGTGTCCTCTTTAGGAACAGAACACAAATGCCTCAAAACAGGAAACAGAATTGGTGAAGAAGTATTTATACAAGATCTGGAGAGAATGTGTCATCAAATTATGAAAATCAAGATGTCCTGAATACTTAATCCTTAACTTGCTAAAATGGTTGAAAAACTAATTTTGTTGGGACATGCGAGCAACGTATTATGATTATATGCAACATGGGGAGTTGGTACATGTACATAACACACCTTATTTCAATTTCTTTTTCCTCCCTTGATCTTCTGTTCACTTTATATTTGCACAAAATATGACTTTCTGTTTCCTATTATCTATCTTTTATTTTGCTTTTTAAATCATTGATACTTTATGTTTCTCACAAAAGAAACCATATAACATTTAACTTGACTGTATGATTTATTTCATTTACCACTATGGTCTCAATGTACATCCATTTTTAAAAATTACTCAAATTTATTCTTCCTTATGGCTGAGCAATACTCCATCATATAGAAATGTCAAATTTGTTTGTCTCTTATTTATTTATGGATATAGAGGCTACTTCCAATATTCAGCTATTGTGAGTTCTGCTGCTATAAGCAGGTATAGATGCCTTTAACTCTTTAGAGAAGAGACCTAGAAGAAGTATAACTGATCAAATGAAATTTCTATCTTCAGTGTTTTGAAGAATCTCAATCCTGATTTCTATTGCGCTTATACTAGTTTATAGTCTAGTAGTAATGTGGAAGTATTCCTCTTTACCTGGAGTCTCTTATTACCTGATAATTTAAAGTGTTGGAGTTTGGCCAGGAGGAAAGCTCTAGTAAAGCTGTGGACTGCAAAGGCAATGCTGAGGAGATCTCAGTGGCTGAGAAAGAATGAAATAGAATGCGTGGCCTGAGGGCATCATAAGAAGCAGCAAGTCTCCATCCTTCCCAGCCTCAAAACTGCAAAAGGAAAAGATGTTTCTTTGAGTAGAAACCTGCAGAGCACCATGTTCCAGAGTGGCAGTGGCTGTACCTGATTCCACAATGGCAGCATCACAGAAAATATGTTCCTCAGACATGATTCTAGAGTGCCCAGTGGTCCAGTCACTTGACCCCTACAACCAAGAGAGAGGAGGCTGGCTACTGCTCTACAGCCCTTGCATCATCCACACAGTGCTGGCATTAGGTGTATGCAGAAAGCAAGAGTTGAGGGATTAAAAGTGTTTCCACCTCAATTTCAGAAGGTGTGGGGGGCCAGGAAGGGTTTCTCCGAGAGGACAGTGTGTGAACCTGTGAGTGTGAAGTCAAAGGTGCATTGGAGACCCCAAAATTTTGGAAAAGTCGAGAATGTGGATTATCTAAGAAAACCTGTGAGGAAAGAGCAAAGCCAGCCAGAGAGTGAAGCCCTGGGAGCTTTAACCACCAGAAGTACCACAGGAGTGGGGTCGCTCAACATGTTTGGAGCTCACAATTTGCCACAGATTGTTTCAGATGTAGGACATGGAAACATTAATGTTTGCCCTCCTGGATTTTGGACTTGCTTTAGTCCCAATTTTTTGTATTATTATGATTGGAACTTTTGGAATGAAAATGTTTATTTTGTACTGCTGAATGTTGAAATTATCTTCCTTTTCATTGGCACAAGGGCTTACAATAAAGAGTTTTCCTTTTTTTTTTTTTTCCGGAACCAGGGATTGAACTCAGGCCTATTGCACTTGCCAGGGATTTGCTTATTCTACTGAGCCGTCTCCCCAGCCCCCAAGAGTTTGCCTTTTAAAGAGACTTGGGAATTTGAGTGTTGAGCAATGCTGAACCTGTTAAGACTTTGGCTTAAAGAAAAAAATTTTGTCTTGTAATACTTGTAGAGGGACAAAGTTCCTTTTGCATAGTGATGTGCGTGAGTCTTTGGGGGACAACAATGAAATGTTATACTTCTAATGTAATGTAATTTTGGTAGACTTAGTGATAGTTCCTGAGGATTGTCAAACCTATATTTAAGCATAATGGTTAGGCATGCCTTTGTATCTGGAAACTGATTTAAAGAAATGTGTCTGGTTGCAAGTTTTCAAGGAGCGGATTGTTACGGCTGTTATCCTGGGTCAACTTGAGAAGTCTGAAAGTTTAACTCCGCAGGAGGTTAAGGTTCTTCACTTTGTAAACCTCCTGATCTTATGTAAGAGCAGGGCATGGAGATGTTCTATAGAACAGCTGGTATAGGATATAAAGGAGGGAAAGAGCCTTCATTGAGAGAAAAGGAACTAGGATGCATTGGTTTATCAGCCTAATATTACAGCTGTGTGTGTGTGTGTGTGTGTGTGTGTGTGTGTGTGTGTGTATGGTGTGTCCAAAAGTCCCTCTATCCACATACCTCAGTTTATGATAACTGTCCAAATTAAGGCATTACCCTGGTCACCCATCACATTAACGGATGGAGAGAGCAAACAGATGGCTGATCTCTGCACTGGAGGCCCGCAGTGGGTTGGGTCTGGGGCTCAGGTCTAGCAATCCATTGAAATCAGTGCAGGTCCTTTGACATTCAACCCTTCTGAAAACTGCATGTGAGCTAAGTTGCTGTTTTCCAGGTGTCATGAGTCCAAGTCTTAGAAAGAATGTACTGTATTCCAGATTCAACACTATTCTCCTGCTCCAAAAACTATTGCACATTTTAGAATATAGAAATAGTTTTCCTCATCCAAAACTGACAATGAGTAGAGCAGTTGTCAAAATCTATTAGTTGCAAATTTGTATGTGAATATTGAAAAATTTGATGCTTGAACACATTTTTCCATAAGAAATGATGAAAAACCAAATCCTTTATTCTGGGGCCAAAAAATACACTTACAAATTAATTTTTCCAGGGATTTAATATATCTGAATTGATTACTTTTTTGAATTACAGTGTGGTTCTGACACTTTCTTCTTAGCTTGAAAGCTGGTATCAGTAACTTTCTTTGGAGTGATGGCTATGCAAATAAAGCAGTATAAAAAAGAAGCACAATGGTGAACACATCAGCACACGAACGCAATCAGTATTTATTGTACGGGCAAGAATGATGCTGAGACCGAAGAATCATTTCTATGTGTCTACAGCAAGGCAAGAGGTGTGTGTCACCCTCAGCCCATACAGGTCTTTTCAAGTTGGACTATTAGCCATTGAACAAAGTTATGAATAATGAGGATATTGTTTTGCTATTGTTTGAGAAGTAAAAAGTTTGGTGTTGGAGCCACTTAACAACCAAGGTATCACTGTATTTTAAAACACATTTGGTCTGAGTGATAGTTAGGTTTTGAATATATAACCATGACAAACTATGATATACACTGCATAGGCTCACAGCTCTCTGGGAGAAATAGCAATCATTTGGAAGTAGGATATGGCTCGTTACTACTTTCAAAGTGAAATAAATTGAAAATGGCTGGTAGTTCTTTAGTACCTTCTTACATTTGTTTCTCCTCCTCTTCCTCAAATTAGCCACAGAATATCAGTCAGTATTAAGTCCATAAGTCAAATGAATAGGAATTTCTCCCTCGTGTCACACAATTTTGCATTTTGTCTTTGATGCAAAATCTTTTCTTCTCATAATTACCCTATTCTTGATACTGTTCCTCAGCTCATTCAACATACCAATCAAAACTTAGAAAAGATCTTGAAAACATAATATCTGTAATATAGGGCTAAGGAGATGATTTGGCAGTCTAAGCATCTGTCTAGCAAGCACAAGCTCCCGAGTCTGATCCCTGGTACTGCACTGTGCCACTCAACAAAACCAGGCGTGGTGTCTCATAATCCCAGTGTTGGGGAGGCTGAGATAGAAGGATACTATGAGGCTGAGCTATGTAGTAAGACCCTGTAATAAATAAATAAATAAATAAATAAATAAATAAATAAATAAATAAATGATTTAGGGCTGGCCAGCTAGCTCAGCAGAGGGCCAGCCAGCTAGCTCAGCAGACTAAAGTGCCTGCTTAGGCAGAGCACAGAGGCCAGGGTTTGATCCCCACCTTGCCTGCTGGAGAGCACTGAGGCATGGATTGAGACTGGGTGTAGTAGTACACGCCTGTAATTACAGCCCTTGAGATGCTGAAAACAGGAGAATCACTGAGAGTCCGATCTACATTGTGAGGTCCTGTAGACCCGCACTAAACACAAAATAAATAAATAAATAAATAAATAAATAAATAAATAAATAAAATATAGAGTTTAGCACTTCTACAAGTTTCCTTCATTTGCATAATACTGTTTGGATTAGAAAGCGTTAAAAGCCAAATGTAGAATGGTAGGAAAGAATAAGATAAAGTGCAGTTATCTAAGTCAGTTTAATCAATCAGAGTTCTATCTTTTGAGCAAAGGAGATAAATTTTATCATTTTAAGTTTAACACAAATGGGCCCACAGATTACCTTCCATATTCTTCCTCTTATGTTACTACGGTCAAGTTCATATTTTCCTAAAATGGCAGTGGGAAAATTTTGAGAGTCTAAATCCAAGAACCTATTTAAACTCAATGACATATTCTTAGTGCTAATCTCCTCAGAGTTTTAATCTCTTATTTTTCTCTGCTTGAAGGCAATTTCACTTAAATATTTTTTTCATAAATTTGGGCACAAGCAATGTCACCTCTTTATCAAAGTCTTTATATGGCCCCATTTCAGTTAAAAGTGTTCCTCATGTTCTATGTTAGTATTCAGTTTGTGCGTTGTGGTTAAAGCTAAAAATCATGGACCAAAAATGAAAACAAACTTCCTAACTTTGTTGTCCTGCTACCCAAGCAAAAGCTTAGACTTTCTTAAATATCATCCACCAAATGAGAAATTACAATAAAAATTGTATACCATAACAAATTTCACTGTTAACTTAAAAACATTCTATCTCTCCATCACTGTTATTCGGTACTAGCACCATTTACCTAGTTCAATGTATACTTGCCTAACTCTTCCTTCTTCACTTTCATTACTACTCCTTCTAGCCCACAAATCTAAATTTCCATGATGTCACCCACATTTAACGGAAACTGTTATTGTCTTAGTCTAGGAAAATTTGACTAGCTTCCATAGCCGATTCTTTGATTGTTCTTAGTTTCTGTTTTAACCAACTTAGGCTTATGTCCTGAGTCTTGCCAGGATATTTTCCTTGCTTATGGGATACAACTGAAACCTATAAATTGGCTTTCAAATCATCCTAACATCTATTGTCTTTTTTCTCAAGAGTTTCTTATATGAATCTGTATTCCAAATCCATAGAACCTCAAAGTTCTTACTTTTTTTCTATGGAAATATTCTCAATCCTTTCCTTGGTTAGAATAAATTACAATTCTTGTCATTGTGTAGGACATACCTCCTAAATCTCTGCACGCCATTTCCTCATGAATAACTCCATCCAAGAGAGTTATTATAATCTCTTAAACATGCATGTCAGTTGTTGCCTCCTCTTTCTCCTCACTATAACATCCTACATTCCCTCAGGATAAGAAAAAGTGAATACTCACATCCTCTTAGGGTCATGCTCATAGTGGGCATTGAGAGTTAACAGAAGGTCCAATAAGTAGAAAATACTCATTTAATATAAAACAACACTGAACTACACTCACTTTATACATTACAAAATGTAGATTTTATTTAAATAACATCTATATTACCTGATTGGAAAAGGCTAATAAAAAAAGCTTCAAAGAAGTTACACGATCCACTTTTTTTAAAGCAAAAGCAGCACTTGAGTGCAGACATTTTGACATGAAAGCTCAAGCATTTTGTTTCTTTTAACTGTTATGAACTGATCAATATATGTATCAAGTAGCTTACTATTTTTTATGGAAACATACTTGAGTTCAGGAATAATGTCATTTTCATCATATATCAGAGCCCATTATAGTTTCAACAAACATTTTAATTGTCCTGTGTTAGAATCCTTTTTTATCCTTTTTTTTTAAAGGGAGTACAAAGTATTAGTAAAACAGATAAAATACAAATGATACAGAATTTCACTAAATAAAAAAATATGAATTTCACAGTATTTGTTGTATTGCATAGCGTTGTCTTCAAATCACTTGTTTGTGTTACGGGACATATGCATGAAAAAGAAAGAAGAAAACAAAAAAAAAAGAAAGTAAGAAGAGAGAAAAAGGAAAAAAAAAGAATCTAAAAAAGAAGACAAATAAATTAAGCAGTAATATCTCCTTTCCATAAACCAGCAGATATTCATAGTATGGTTGTCCAAACCATGTTTCTTGCATACATAAATATATCTTTCCCGTACACTCTCTCACGTCCTTGTCCTAAACTCACTAACCCCTTTCTTTTGAACAGGTTCATTCTCTTTTCTCAGTATCAATTGTACCCTTCAGATTTTATTTTCTTTTCCAGGTTTTTTATACTAAGGGGATAACACAATGTTGGTACATGCAGGTTTCATTAAACTTGGGAGTATGGTCTCCAGCTGCATCCGTTTACTGATAAAAGCCTCAAATTTATCCTTCTTTTATAGCTGAATAATACTCTGTTGTATAAAAAATACCGCATCTCCTTTATTTATTCTTCATTTGATGGGCATTTGGGTTGTTTTCAAGATTTAGCTATGACAAATTTTGCTACTAAAAACATGGGGGAACATATAGCCCTGTGCTATGATATGTTTGAATCTTTTGTCTTTAGCTGGCAGGTCTTCGCTGGATCCCAGTGCTTTCCCTAAATGAAGAGAGTAAGAAAGCTAAATCCAAGATGTCACTTGCCTCAAATATGTCATTACTTTTTCACTTCTACCACATATTATCTGTGAGTTTCCTTTTGGGGAAAGTTGGTGATACTGACTTAAAGAGCCAAACTTTATCACAGGAAGTACTAACCATTGATTAGGATTATAAAAGGTCATTTTTCAAATAAACTCCCAGTTTAGGTAGAAACAATTCTGCAACTTGAGGGAACCAACTTCTAATAAGATAATATGTATTTGGTAAATATACAAGGAGGTATTTATTAATAAAAATTCTCAGCCATATACGTGATGATTGCCTGTTTGGTCTTGATCTAAATTAGGACACGTTTTCAATGCTTTAACTTTTTCTTACTTTTCTTAATAAATATTTCTATATTTTACACACAGATGAAGTTTTTGGAACTTTGGAAGTTTACAGAATGATAGCTGGTTACATTCTTACATGGTTCAATATATCCTAAAATATTTTTATTTTGGTAGAAACAGTCAGTAAATCTCAACTAGCCCATCATTTTCAGAAGTTGAGGTTTGTTTTTTCTGCTTAACTTTGTTACAACCAGGACATCCTTACTTTACTATTTTCATGTCTTCTCTGAAAATGTATTGCTGCTAGAGATGGGTTGCATGTATTTATCAATAGATGAAGGTAGAGAGTGTTCACACTTTAAGTAGTGTCCATCATGTTTACACCCCAAGGCAAATGGGTTTATGATATCTCCTTAGTAGAAGTCCTGGGGGAGCAGGTATGAAGTACCAGAAAGGGAAGAAAGAAGTGATTTGATGTAATAAAACATGCTGGGGGGGGGAAAGAAAATTGAAAATGCTAGAAGAAAATCTTTGCTTTAGCCTTGAGCTGGCAAAATTTCACCATTGACAATATAAAATGGTGCCATGAAATCAAGACAGTGACCCAGACAAATATTCCTGTCAAATGATATGTTTTTTCCAGTCCAATGCATCATTTCTGGTTCTTTATTTTTTCTCAGATAAATTCTTTCAGAGAAAGCACACATTCCAGAAAACAAAATGCTCAGGCTACAAAGTGACGTCTCAATTACTTGCACATTCAATCATTCTTACAAGTAAAACAAAATTGATCAATAATGTTTGCTATAGTGTGCTCCATTAAGCAGCTTTTTTCCCCACTGTATTTCCATAAAGACTTCTGTTCCCAGAAGGACAAGGATTTAACTCATAACAGCAAATATACATCATGGAGAAGGAAAGTATATGGCTTTTATACTAATCTTAATTTATCCCTCTAAAATATATAAAATGAGATGCTGAAAGCCTCCACTTCTCACTTATGATGTTGCTTTCCAGTTTGGACATTGTCTTTCCTGAGATGCATTTTGAGGAAGTAATCAGTATTGACTTGATCCTTTAGATGTTCAATTTGGTCTTGATTTCTGTAACTTATTGTATTGATTTTTTTCCCTGTATTTTAGGGAAGGGTCTATAGGGTGTTCAGGTCTCACTACTAGATTGGACTCATAGTGATCCACTTGTTTACAGCCTTCCAAGAGCTGGGATTACAGGCGCGCTTTACCATGCCCAGCCTCAATTGCCATCTTAGCATGCCCCGGGGGTGGGGCCAGCATGGCGGGCCAGGCATCGAATCCCCAGCCCCTGTGCCTGCTTGCAGGGGTTTTAATCCACTGAGCTATTTGGCTGGCTTTTATTGTATTAATTTTACCTGGTTATTTTAATTGTTTCTTAATCTATGAAATTTAGTTTTTTTCCCTTATTCTTACCACAATACTGCATCTGCCTATAGAATTAACTATGGTTAATTTTTATATAAATATCAAGATTTCAACTACAACATACTAAATTTCATCCTACTAGATGATCTAAAATTAACATTGCCTTTTCATTCTTCATATTTTCCCATCTTGATCCAAATATGTCATTTAATAAAATTATAAACTGGAAACAATAACAGCAAAAGATGAATTTTAGCTGATTTTCCTGTTTATAGTGAATGAAATGTGATAATATTACCTACCACACCTCTATTCTCAATTCATCCATAATTTCTTCAATTTTTTTCTGGTTGTCTTTGTTACCTCCCTTTCCTTCCTTTTTTTGGAAGTTTTCTCCACAAGCGTTTGCAGTCACTAACTCCAGTACCAGTCATAAAGTGAATACTCATGGAATAAGTGTTGAATCAAGAAGTTAACTATGGCTTCTAACACTGCAGCTTCCTTTTGTCATTGGTAACCACTCCGATTAGTCTCTTCGTACATCTTCTGAATTTTTATAAATGCCTTGATGAAATTATATTCGATATAATTCACACTCATGGGGATCTTTGAGGTGCAAAAAACATAGCAATTCATCAAACAACTCTCCTATTTTAATATCTTTGCTTTAGTAAAGAAAGAGCTGATAAAAAACTAGTAATGTATACAGTATATAAATTAAGTATGAACATAAAGGAAAAGAGCAAGAAAAATGGGAAGAGAGTACTGAAGAAATGTGTAACACAAGGTGGTGAGTGAAATAATCACTAGGAAAGTATTTTAAATTGAGTTAAATTTTTAATAATGCCTCCTAAAGATACAGTGTAGGGTTGGTGCTCAGGATTGTGTGATTGGGAATTCAGATGACCTTAGAGGGCAGGAGTCCTGGTAGGAGGCCTTAGCTCACTGGGGCTCTACCCTCAGAAGGAACTGTGGGACTCCATTCTATCTCCGTCCTACTGGTTGTTAATGTGAACTTTTCCATAACGATGAAGCCTTACAGTGTTGGGACTGTTGCTCAGACTGGAGCCAATGCAGAAACTAGTCCTTAAGCCTCCAAAGCTATGCACTAAATAAACCACTTTCTGTTTAAAAAGTTAGCTGCCTCATGTATTTCACTGTAGCAATGTGAAGATAACTAATAAAGAAAATTATTGACAAATAATGGGTTCATTAATATATAAGCTAGAAGATATGGAGGGGTCTTGGAAGTGGCTTGTAGGAAATGTTTGGAAGAGTTTAGAAGACCAGGGTAGAAAAAGTCTATGCTTCTCAATCACAGTGCTCTGGGGATCAGAAGACCAGGAGGCTTACAAAAATGTGGTTGGTAACGACCATAGTGACAAGATCTTAAGTGCAGATGAGGATTGAAATGCAAACCGTGCTAGAGACCACTCTTACTATACCGTGGTGATGAATTTAACTGTGTTGTATCATTTCCTAAAACTTTATAAAAGATTAACCCCTTAAAGGAGATGGAGTGGTTTATTTGGTTTAGGAAAATTCAAAACAGCAAAGTGTTCAAGGCTGTTTCATGGGAGCTACTGGTTATTTTTCATCAGATTTGCAGTTACTATAAGGAAACAAAGATTTATAAAATTTGCAGCCTGTCCAGGAAAGGCTCAAAGAAAAAATAGTAAGGGTGTAGTGGGGGCAGAAGTTTTTCATGGGTGGCCCTTTGAGATCTCAAGAGAGGATTTTTATAAAATGAGCAGGTTTGTCCCACCCGTCCTCTTTTACTTTATTCCTATAAAAGATGTGGCCCTTTGCTCCAGTATGTGTTTCAACTGATTTGTTACCATCTGCTTGTCAGAATCCATGCCAATGGGATTACGCCATCTTGTACTGTAAGCCACTCAACTATGAACTTAATAAAATTTATCTTAAATTAGCTAGTTGGGGTATTTTGTTTCAATACTTTGCAAGATGATGGGAAGAAGTTGAGGGAATAGATTGTTTCTGCAATCAGAGATAATAAGCAGATGCATATCCAACTTTATTACAAAGCAACTTATAACATCTAAACCTTAGAAGCAATCTGTATGCCCATCAACAGAGGCACGGATAAAGAAAATGTTGTATTTATATACAATAAAGTGTAACTCTGCCGTAAAGAAGAATAAATTTGAATAATTTGTAGGAAAATGGATGCACCTTGAGACGATAATGTTAAATCAAATAAGACACACAAGACTAAAATTACACAGTATTTCTTATATGAAAAACCCAAAGTATAAATGAAGAGTAAAATAAAAGTAAGATACTATGAAACAGGAGAAAGGTCTTTTGCAAATAAGGAGGACAAGAGTTGGAAGGGGGAAGAAAGAGAACAAAAAAAGAATTAAAAAAATTAAGCTGTGTTACATACATGGTCCAGTACCCCATGATGAAAGTAATAATTATGTACTGCAAATAGGTGGGTGCGGGATGCCTTGGTTCATGAACTTAATTCTTTCAGCCATTCTGGAAAAGAGTCTGCATTCTCTTTCCTAGGGAGAACACAGCAGTGATTGTGTTCCTCACCCGTAAGGAGTTCCCTAAAAGAAGCAAAATTTGTCAAATGCTTCTGTTTGTGAAATGAATTCTACAAAAACTAGATTGTTCACCAACAGAAGCATTCATAAACTGAGGCATTGCTATACTAATGAAAACTGAAACAAGAACAAGAACAAGACCAA
>NW_004524579.1:17691332-17692376 GCF_000260255.1 Octodon degus | reverse complement strand
CACCTCAGAAAAAGCAGGGGTAGCAATCCTGTTCTCAGACAGTCTCAACTTCAAACCAACAATGATCGAGCAAAATAAAGAAGGACACTATATACAGGTTCGGGGAAAAATTCAAGAGGAAGAGGTAACACTCATAAATATGTACGCACCAAACATGGGAGCACCCAAGTATATAAAACAAATCTTAATGGACATGAAAAATCTAATATCCAATACCACAATTTTAACAGGAGACCTTAACACTCCTTATCTCCAAAAGATACATCAACCAGACAAAAATTTAGCAAAGAAATAACAGAACTGAACCAGAGTTTGAAACAAATGGAATTGGTGGACATATGCATAGTGTTCTGCCCAAACACAGCTGAATACATATTTTTTAAGCTGCACATGGATCATTTTCTAAAATAGACCACATACTGGTACATAGGTCAAGCTTAAGTATACGCAAGAAAACAGAAATTATCCCATGCACATTTTCTGACCACAGTGTAATGAAACTGGAAATAAATGACAAAAGAAACCAGAAAGAAACCTTAAATTCATGGAAATTAAATGACACCATACTCAGCAATCAATGGGTCATAGATGAAATTAGGAATTTCAACAATATCGACACTTCAATGAAAATTCAGGCACACCTTATTGGAATTTATGGGATACGATGAAAGTAGTTCTCAGAGGGAAATTCATAGTTGTGAACTCACACCTTAGGAAAACAGAATGGGAACAAATAAATACTCTAATGCTGCACATTCAACAACTAGAAAAGGAAGAGCAAACCAATCCCAGAGCCCAAAGACAGGAGGAAATCATAAAGATCAGAGCAGAAATTAATCAATTGAGATGAAGAAAACAATTCAAAGAATTAAAAAAGCAAAAAGCTATTTCTTGAAAAGATTAAATAAAATGGATAAGCCCCTAGCTAACCTTATCAAACAGAGGAAATAAAAATTCAAATACAAGCAATAAGGAATGAAAAGGGTGTAATTACCACAGACTCAGTGGAAATTCAGAAGATTATCAATAGCTACTTTGAGAATC
>NW_004524579.1:17668275-17684534 GCF_000260255.1 Octodon degus | reverse complement strand
AAAGAAAGAAAGAAAGAAAGAAAGAAAGAAAGAAAGAAAGAAAGAAAATAAGAGTATGGTAAACAGAAGAAGTCTATTATCTCATGGTTCTCCAGGTAACAGCTGTCTGATCAAGAATCTGGCAGGTCTGTTTCCCAGAGAGGGCCCTTTCCAGTTTGTACTCCTCTGCCTTCCTTCTGTCTACAACAAAACTCAAAATAAAGGCCCATGGGAAAGTTTCTGGCCCACTGTGTCCCTGGGCTTCTCTTTGCTGGTTACATAGCTACTGACTGGCTTTTGGAAGGCCAGCAGGCTGGAGGGCAGGTTCTGCCTAGACTATGTGATTTCTAGGTTTTAGGGTTTTTTATGTACATGCATTAATAAATATGCTACTCTCTTTTAATGTACCTGTAGTGCCCTATCCAGCATGTATTCCAATATATTTTGTGCTGTGATCAATACATTATGTCAACTTGGCTGGATCCCCTTGTGGTTCCACACCTCGAGGGACCTACAGCATGGACCCAGCCCATGGACCCACTGCATGGGGCAGGAAGGGCTGGCCCCAGAATGGATTTGCACAAAAAGTGTATATAAAGAAGTTGAGGAAGGATTCTGCTTTCCACTTCCTTGGAGAATCTTCAGTCTTTGCAGTCAGCTTGGACTTCATCTCCTGATTTCCAATGAAGACTCTTTGGCCTCCAGCTCAGATTCTTCAGCTTTCCATCCCAGATTTTTCAGCCTTCCAAGGCAAATTCTTCAGCCTTCCATAGCACAACCATCGCTCAGGTGTGCCAAAGCTTTCTGCACACTTCTTCATCTGACTCTGCGGCTGAATATTGTAAGTCCATCTTGTAATTTCTTATACATTTGTACATCTTGTGTTGTATCCATTCCTTGTATTATATCTCTTCCTCTAGTGAAATCCTGACTAATGCAGTCTGTTTCATATGCAGGTTTTTATTCTCTTAGCTGAAGTGCATGTAGAGGAGGTGAGGGTGAAGTGGATGTGGTAGTAATACAGTTTCCTCATATATTATAAGGATTATGATTGATGATCATATAGGAAATAAACAGGTTTTGAAGAGCAAATAATGACACATTTATTTTTCCAAATATTTACATGACATAAGAGCCTTCAGAAATGTAGACCCAAAGACCATGGGACACTGTCTATTTTTGTGCTTAGGTTGCATGAAGATTATAAAAACCTGTAGCATAATTATTGTACAAAATGAGTATAATGAAATGATAATAACCTTTGGTTGGGGAGAAAAGTCCAACAAGGCTAGCCTGGGTAGTCTTTTGGATCTCTAGATATAGACATGAGTCCTGTAGATCAGGGATCTAATCTTCAAATGAAGTAGGTCAGAGAACTAATTTACAACAGCTTTCACTCAGAAAGTCAGGAGAAGGGCAGAATGATTTTTCTCTTCCTGTAGTATTCTGGGTTCCTGAAGCATCATAGATGAGCACATGTTTTGAGTGCTCAATATGCACAGTCCTTAAGAATCATCTTTTATATTTTTCCTAGCAAAGAAGTGTTCAGGACAGTGCAGTGTTTATAGTGAAAGTCAACAAAAATAACCCTTATAAAATTTTTTCTTCATAAAGAAAGGTTTCATAGTCAGAATATAGGGGCAGATTCCTAAAATGCAATTGCATGTGTGAGGCATGTACATGACTCTGTATTGCACAGCTATGTGTGTATTCGTGTGTGCATATGACTCAACAACATCTATGACAGAGTCAAACATTTATGCATAAATGTTATTTATTTTTCTGTTCAAGATATTATGGTGCTCATTCCAAAATTGTGCTGTCTCAAGGATAAGTTTGGGTAAATAAAAATGCACCATGAATATTCAGCTGTGCTTTTGGATTGAGATTTCTACTGTTTTGAATAAATTCCAAAAGCATTTTGCATTTCAGGTTCTATTATATTTTGAAACTAGCTCACTGTAGAGCTGAGAGCTTGATATCCTGATTCTTGGGAGGTAGGCTTGTGAACGATGTCAAAGATATCAGTGGAGGAAAAATTGTGTTGTAGGTGTGTTTTATGCTTTTGAGCATTTTTACAGAGGCAAATCTTTTTGCTTTTGAAATATGGGAGAATCATTCTTATCATTTTTTCCTAGCAATCAATCAGATATGGCATAAGCCCATAAATATATTTTATAACTTATAATGTACACATCATTTTTCAAACTTCTGAATATGAAATAATTTTTGAAAAAACAAAGTTGGAGTTGCTAAACTTGTTCTAAAATAAAACTATCACAATCCAGGTTGAGTGACTTTGGCAACTTATTTTTGTGATTCCTTCAAATGTTTATCAAAAAAGAAAATGAAAGGAAAGATTCAATAAGTAATACATAAGATGATACTTAGTAAAGTACACCTCTTTTAAAATGTAAAGTAGTTTTTAAATAAAGAAGAAATCTTACCCATAATATTTTTGAAAAAAAAAAACTACTCTCTTACTTTTTGAATGCTTGATAATTTAAATCATAGATTTGTGTGTGTGTGTGTGTGTGTGTGTGTGTGTGTGTGTGCAACTGGGGATTGAACTCAGGCCCTTGCACTTGCCAGGCAGCACTTGTTCTACTGAGCTATCTACCCAGACCCTAAATCACAGATCTAAATATAGATTCTTAATAGACAGGGTAGTGCATACAAAAATATTAAAGTTGACACCTGAAGAAATAAGTCAGCATGCATCAAATATACTACAGAAGTTTAGATTTATTTACCTGTCTTTAAGTTTCTGAATTTCTCTGGTACAGTATGAGTGGCTGAACAGACATCTGGAGCCACCCATTATCTGGGCTATGATTCAGCATCTCCCAGGATGGCCCACATTGACATATCCCTGGATATCAGAAGTTATCAGGCTCCTTCATAACAGAACTTGCACATTTTGGAAGGCATTTCTGAGAACAGATTTTTCAACAATGAGCCTGCCAAAGGCTTGACATGAAAAGTACTTATGCCTAATGTCTGTCATTCCCTCTCTGCCAGTTCATCTCTCCTAGGCTGGCCTTCTGCCACACTGGCACCTGAAATGCAGCAAACAATGTTGCTGGATGCTCAAGGTGTGACCGTAAGTTGCAGCTATCTTCCAAGCAATTACCATATGGTGTGCAATTCAGCTCTTCATCTCCTCTTTCGATGAGAGAATAATAACAATGACAATAGTGCCATTTAATAACGTATTCTATCTTTATGGCCTATTTTATTTCCATATTTCTGTGCCTTGGAATACATTGAAGCTGGGCTACCTTAGTCAAACATTACAGTGTAGTCACCTCTCCGGAGTGGGAGGAGATTGTATATTAAACTATTCAACAGCAGTTTTGATGAAGGAACCAGCAAGATTAGCATATTGAAACTGGATTAGGGAGAAATTTAAGAAAAATAAATTCCAAATGGTGCTTGCCTTTTTACAATGAAGGCTCTATGTCCATGCTTCTGTTGTTTACTACAATTCCTGACAAACATTCAACAATATCTGTGGAATGAAACACGAAGAAAAAATACCTTTGAGAGGTATGATACTTTCATAAATGTTCACGAGATTTTTAGCAAGCCTCAGATTCAAATTCTACTGTGATCAGTTGTATATCTCTGTGCCACAATTTTCACAAATTTGCAAACTAAAATATCAAGGTACCAAGCTTCAAAAAGGGTTAAGTTCAAATGCTATTCAAACTTTATTTATTCCATAATCATTTGTTGAACATAGAATGTTGAGGGTTCCTTGTTGCTGAGGTTTCATTCCTGCAAACTAGCATTTCAAATCTGCATAATGGAGAGGAGAAATTTAACCAACTACTATGTTGGAATAAATAATTGTACACATTTTTTGTAACTAATGATTCAAATAATCAAATATAATTACATGTATTTATAATTACATGTATGGATAAATTCTAAGTAGAAAAAATTCTGTATCAATTTTTAATAACAAAATATTTTTTTGCATTTATGAAACGTGTGTGGGAAGGTTTCAAATGTAGTCATAGAGCCATCTTTTTCTATATATATGACAATGTATTTAGAAATACTGACTCCAAGGAGCTGTAAAAGAAGAGAGAATAGATAAAAGAACATAAATATATCCTGGGAATTTGAAGAAAGCCAATTTTAAATTCATTATCTTTCAAGATAAACAGATATCTTGGAAGAAAAAATTTTGATCTGAAGTTTAAGAGAGACCAATACATTTAAAAGATGTTTTAAAGGCAGAGTATAAGCAGGGAGGGTAGAGAAGGAGAAAAGGCAAGAGCTAAGACAAGCTTTGGGCAAGCTTACTTTGAATAAAAACAACATGTGAGACTTAATATACTGAAAGATCCACCTGAAAAGCTTAGAAATTCACAATAGCTGTTAGAAATTGCAAATCATAGATGAATTACAGTTTTCTTATTTCCTTCTAAGTATACAGATTAATTTTTGTGTTTTTCTGTAGGTAAATGCATAATGGGATTATATATATATATATATATATATATATATATATATATATATATATGTCACACTGGAAACAATTTCATCTTAGTTCTATCATATATACATGAGAAAATATAACTAAAAAAATCAGAAAGCTTATATAGTTACACAGCTAGCAGCAGCAGACACAGGCTTTATATCAATTCTGAATTATTCAGCCCTACAATGGTATTGTTACCTCACAGGAAGTTCTGCTTTGCATGGACGTGCACGAGTACTCACCAGTGCCATGAAGGAAAGAAATGTGCTGTTACAAGAATCCTGCCCCTAAAAGAGCAAGTTGGCCTGGACTTCGGGTGGGCCAACCCTGAACTGAATAATATCAAGGTATGACTGTGAGATTTATTTATTTATGTAGCCACCATTTACAACCTGCTTACTTCTAGAAAATATTTGAGTCAGCTAGCTGGAAGTTAAAATACTTGGAAAAATTCTATTTTGAAGTTCTTTGATGTGAAAATTATACTACGAAAGTTGGCACACTGAGAGTCCCTCGTCTGATTTCTGCCTCCATGTCTGATCCATTTCAGCAGTGCAATTGCTTGGTGATATTTTAAAAAGAAAATTTAACTGAACAACTCACACTGTCAGAAATACTTTGATTTTACTTTAGTTTGTTCTCAGGGCAAAGATATTTTTCCTCTGGTTTTCCTATCTACAATCACAGACTCACTTTAAATAAAATGAAAGAGGATTCAATGTCTAGTGTTTGGGCTGAAAATTAAATGAAAACAAACATTCTACATGAACTAAGCACTCAGGCTTCTGTTGCTGAACTCAAATGACTAAGTGCAGGAGCCTAGAGGAACATGGGTAGGAAATGACCACAGCTAGAAGAACTGAAATGTTCTTCCGCTCTATTGTTGGACCTAATGTTTTGCACATGAGCTAAGAGTGTTTCTGTAAGCACTCGCTACTGGGCATGTTGTGGTGTTTTGAAGTTAGCACATCGCATTTCTCCACCAAACCAATCCTAGTGAATATCTAAAATGTTCCTTTCACAATCTCCTGTGCAGGTGGTGAAACTTTGGGAAGGTGCTTTGATCATGAAGCCTGCATCTTCAGCACTGCATTAATCCCCTGATGAGATCGCCACCTGATGACATTACTGGGAGGAGATGGAAAATTAGGAGGTGCAGCACACACAAAGGGAGTGGGTCATGGGGGTGCGACCCTGCTGACTGCAAGACAGTTTTGGCACCTACCTCTGTGACTCGGCTGTGCTCTCTTTGTTTTCTGGCTGCCACAAAACGAGCAGCTCTGCCCTACAGTGCCATTCTGTCGTTATGATTGCTCCTGTCACCCGCCTAAAAGCATTGAGCCAGTTGACCATGAACAGAAACCTCGGAAATCTCAGTTGAAATAGACCTTTCCTACTTTAAGTTGTTTATTGCAGGTATGTGTCAGATCAATGGAAAGTTGACCAGCTACCCATCTTTCTGCTAATGCTTAAAACTGAGCTAAGTTTATCAAAGTGTCTTCCTGATGTAATATATTGTTCCAAAGATGGACAGCATAAGGCATTATAATGAAGCAAATTAAACGTGGATCAATTTTATGCTAAATTCTGCAATAATTTTTTTTTCTTAAAAGATACTGTTAATGGATTACTAAGCAAAAAGCTCCCTTTTCAGGTGCTTGCTGCAATTTCAATAATAAAAAATCTGCAGCTATTGTATTTAAGAAGAAAACTAACATATAAGGAGAACATTAGAATAATTTTCTCTAAACACAAACCCACAAAGAGAAGATGAATAATCAGCGCTTCTTGAAAAATTAAAAAGAAATTTGTGATGTTAGAGCTTTCAAAGGAAAACTGTAAAATATTTGAGAGGAATAGGTGAGACTGAGATGGGTAGAGAAGAGACAGGAAAGCTGAAGAAGCTGTGAAAGGATCACTTGAACTTGAACGTGAATTAAAACAAATTCAGCTATTGACTCTCAGATGTGTGATTACAGGAACTTAAAAAAAATGAGTGTCTTCTCAGTTACTGCCTAATATAAGCAGCAATTCTATCCTTCTTTGGAATATGCATTTGTTTCTAATTCACTTGCAAATAGCTTAGAACAATTATCAAAAATGTCTTCAATGAATAGAACTTAAATTTCTAAACTTTCTCATATTTTATAGTTTGCTGCAAGTAGACCCATGTATTCAGAGGTTTTCCTTTCCCAACTTCTAAAAAGAATTCTGAAAAAGTGAATTGCAAATGCAGAAAAAAAAGCCATGTTGATTCAGTTTAATAAGAATAGGGAGGAGAAATGTAAACTTAGAGTGGAGTTGAAAAGAAATAAGAAATTTAGAAGGAATAGATTTTGAGCAAGAATGAGGAGAAAAGTGAAAAGTTTCTTTGGGCATTTCTGGTCTGTCAAAAATTTTTTGGCTTGCATATGATATGCTCTTAAGACATTTCTACAAGGATTTCCATTTTATTTCATTACCTTTTGGAAATTATATTGTATTTTTAATTACTGGATCACCATATAGTTTTAATATCATTGAGCAAACTAGAGTTGGTTTCCCCATAAAATTTGGGGCCTGAATATTCCTGACCACTTCACCATAATAATGACAGAGTTGTACTAGAATATTTGGCATGTCTTATTCATTGGTTCATTCCTCACTATTTCATTTGACATTTTCTGTGATCTCCCTTATCAGCACAGACGTATATTTTTTATTGTTTTAAAGATGGTGCCAACTTGAGATAAATGTTCACAGAGCAAAGTTACTAAATGTCAGCTAATCTCTAACCCCAGCTTGCTTTGTCCCATTTTTATTTCTAGATTTATTTATTTTTTCTTTTGCATATTGGGTCTCATTATGTTGCCCTGGCAGGTTTTGAACTCTTACGTGCAACTGATATTCCTGTCTCACTCCCCTGGGAAGCTGGACCTAACAGCATGCCACCACATCTGGCTCTCCTTATGTCATTCGTCTCCCTTGGAGGGAAAATGATTTAAAATTTTACAAGTAGATCATCTTAACTACAGCCTTTAAGTTATCTTTACCCCTAGACTTAAAGTACCTCCTCTTGTGTATGGTATTATCATTTTGTTATTTCTATGGCAATTAAGTAAATCATGCACAATGTAAAAAAATCAATATGTAAAATATCATTCATTGCTCTCCTCAACCATGTTTGGCTGTGACATTGTTGTGATTTTCAACTATCATGGTTTCATTCTGATGGAATATATTTTATGACACTAGCTAATTTATAATATGACTAGCCCAGAGACTTAATATGAACTGATCTCTGACATTATCAGATTATTATTATTATTTAGTATCTTTTAAAACAAGGTTTCACATTACAGTTCAAACTTGCTTTGAGCTTACTTTGTATACCGGACCAGTCTCAAACTCAGTGATCATCTGGCCATAGCCTCCCAAGTGCTGAGACTATAGGCATGCACCACCATGCCTAGCTGGTACGTTTTTATTACATTAATGCATTAAATATTTCCAGTAAACTCATGAGGTAGGTAATATTATCATCAAAATTTTACAAGTGGGGAAATTAAGATAAAGGTAGCCTTTAGCTTGTCTTATGGCTAATGTCTGAATTAAAATTTAAGCTTCATGGTGACTGACTGGTTTTTATTGCTGATCCATTCTCTTATGAATGACTATAGAGTTTAGAAGCATTTTCAGTTTATTCTAAGAGGTCAGAACAGGATCAGTGGTATAGTACTTGCTTACCTTATGTAAAGGCTTAACCCCCAGCACCAAAAACCAAGTGTTGAAGAGAAATAGCAGTGAATTGGATTTATATGTGTTAATGTGTTCAAAAAGAATTTCCCTAAGCAGCCATTTCTTTTCTACTTATTTTATTTAAAAAATTGTACTCTATTTTACTGTAAGACAGGGTCTTGTTATGTAGTTTAGGCTGGCCTTGTGCTCACTTTTATAGCCCACACACTAGTCTCAAACTCACAACAATCCTCCTGTCTCAACCTCCTGACTGCTGGGATTACAGGAAAGAACTACCACACCTGGCATCTCTTTATATTTTAACAATGACCTCTGGGAAACAATTTATGTTAGATACATATTTGTTAAGAACATCTTCGTATAGAATAGGATGTGGTGGAGCACCCCTGTATCCCAGAACTCAGGAGGTTGAGACAAGAGGATCACTGTGAGTTCAAGACCAGCCTGGATGTTACAAAAGTGAGCACAAAGCTGATCCAAAATGCATAGTGAGATACTGTATCAAAGAAAGAAAAAGAGCACCTTCATGTAATTTCATTTGAATCCCTCTAATGTTCAACCAAAGACCTGATGATCATAATCACTTTATTCTTTATCAGCAATAGAACCAAAATATCAGAAAAGCTACACAATGCTCTAGTTTTATTATAATTATTATTAATAACAACTATTTTCATTATTAGACTAGGACTGTGCCACCTTATTTCATTAAATAATTTGATTCTGTATTCTTCAAAATGCTTGAAGTTTTAGACATAGCTTAATCAAAAATCTATTGGAAGGAAAAAATAATTAAATGTGATATAGTTATATGGAAATAACTGTGAAAAGCGTGACCCCAACTATTTCTCCATAAAATAGAAATCAATTTCAAGCAAGATCATATTTTTATTGCTATATTTGTAAAGAAAATTGTATAGAATAATAAACTCATGTGAAATATTTCAATTGATGAACAGAATTAAATTATAAAATTCTGTGTATTAGTCTTCTTATTTCTTTTCTTCTGTTCTTTTTTATTTTTATTCTTTAAGATGAGGTCTTACCAGTCACCCTTGAACTCCTTATGTACTCCAGGCTGGCCTCAGACTCATGGCAGTCCTCCTGCCTTTTGCCTCTGGAGGGCTGGGATTACAGGCATGGGCCACCACACACCTTCCTATTTCTTAGACACAAGACTTGAAATCCATAAATAAATGGAGCCAATGTTTAACTTAGCTCATGATTTCTGGGTATTCAGTACACATTTGGCATGCTCCAAGGTAGAAACATTATTGTACAGAAAAATGGCAGAACCAAGTTGCCTAATTTATAACAGACAAAAGCAGAGCAGGAGAAGAGTGTCAGAGAAACACGGGGCACGGGCCATACACGGTCCCCCAAATCATGCTTCAATGACAGAAATACTCAGGTACATGATTTGCTAGACTGTTAGATATTTCTCAAACTAATGAAGAGAATATATTAAACTTAGTGGTCACAAGCCATTTCCTTGTCAACTTCACAATCAAACACTTTCTTAAAACATACTTAAGTACTAGTACTTATGAAATAAAGACAATAGCAACCTCATAATTCAATTTAACATAATGCAATTACACAAGGCACAATCAAAAATTTGATAATCTCTTTCCTACAGTTTCACCATTACCAGAATTTTTCTTTTTTATGTATTTGGCACATGGTATAGGGTCTCACTATGAGCTTGAACTCATAATGATCCTCCTGTTGTCAGCATCCCCAGCACCTGGATTATAGATGTGTGCCACCAATCCTGGTCTCGGTGGTCAGCTCAGCATGCTGAGGGCAGGGCTGGTGTGGTGTGTGGTGCTGTGGATCAAATCCTGGTCCCTGGCTTGCCTAACCAGGTGCTTAGTTCACTGAGCTATCTCACCATCTCTCCAGCATTTTCAAAAGTTCAAGTATCTTCTGAGACTCAAGGCAAACTCTTAGCTACGAACTTTATAAAAACAAAAAGAAAAGTTATATGATCCAAAACAATATTGGTACAGTGTAAACATTCACATTCCAGAAAATAGAAATAGAAAAAGACAGAGAATAATTGAATTAATAGGAAACCAAAACCCAGCAGGACACACAAGAAGCTCCCCATAACTGCAGAGCTCAATGTCTAGCATTCACGGCACACGGTGCTGAGATGTGACCTCCCTAGGGCCCAGGCAGTTCCAGCCTTGTATCTCTGTGGGTTGCAGCCCACTTACCCCCTATCTTGGGTTAGTGCAATATAGCTAGATAGCACTACAGCCTCTATGCTGTATAACTTTTAAGAAAGAACCTTGCCCAATTTGGAAAATAAATAGTCTTCACCAATATCTTTGGAAGGCTAGTTTCTCTAGCCTTCTAAATCAGTCTTGCACTGGTTTCTCTCCAGTCCAGTTCCAGGCCTTGGACATTGGACTGATGTGTCCTTGATCTCTCTTGATCTGTAGCTTTGACCTTCATAGGGCTAGGCAGCTGCCTGCTCCTTTGGCTTTCTTGTAAGCACAACTGTTACAGATTTTTCCAATTCTGATCTTGTAAATTTACATAATAAATACCCTTTCATAATTATACATGTGTCCTATATTGATTTCTTCCTCTAGTGAACCCTAACTAATACATCAGGAACTATTTCCCTGGAAGGATGAACTAAAGCAGATATCCCAGGGATACTGTTCTGACATTAAATGGTTATACTTGGGAACGTTAAGTTTGGGATTGGTGTAGTTTTACTGATTTTTGACGTGCCCTTAAGGTATCTTTCTTCTTGTTTCTGTACATAGTAGATTTAATGGTGATAATGTCTTTAGCAGCCACACTTCCTTTGGCCCTAACTTTATACATTCTAGGCCAAAATTTAAGTTTTTCAAATTTCTTGTCCCTCCTTTACCCTGAATCTCAATGAAGCACGTAACAGTGTCTCTGACACAGCCTGAATATGGAGTGTCCTGCAATTTTCTCTTCCAGGTCAGTTTACCAACCTTAATCTCAGGCTCCAACAAAATTTCGATGCATTGGCAAAATGTAGACAAATTTTCTGCCAAATTGTAACAAACATGGAGTGTAGCCCAAGTGCCAATGTTCTCTATTTAAACCTCCCAAACATGTTTTTTATGCACCATATTCCTATCAACATTCTGGCCTTCTGAGCTGTGACCCAAATCACTCCCCTGACTCTGTTTATAATACTCTAAGGCTTCTATAGTCTGTATCTCCAAAACTTTTCAAGTTTTTCCCAGTAAGCTAGTTCTAAATGTTTGTAAACCATATGTATAGGTATAGTCACAGCAATTACACCGATTCTCAGGTACCAATTTTTCTGTTTGAGTTAGCTTATCTGTTACTGAGATACAGAATACCAGATAACCACAACTTAAGTGAGGAAAGATTTAATTAATATCATGATTTCAGTATAAGACTGGCAGACTTCTAGACAAAAACGTAATAGCTAAAGAGCATAACAGAGAAAAGTTATTTAATTCATGGTGGATGGGAAGCAGAGCGGGCAAAAAAAAATACCAGAGAGGATTGGAAAAGAGACTTTGCATACTATACCAGATTGTACCTCATAAGCCATGCAGACATAACCTTGAGAATGGCTTACTAATCTTCTGGGCATCCAAGGAAGCTATATATTATGATAAATGTTCACATTTTGTTTAGATAATTTTTAATTGGTAGTAGAAAAATTTCCAAAAATATCAAGTGCAAATGTTTTTGTTTCCTGCCTCAACATAGACAAAACACAATTTCCAGAAATGTTTGCTATACAAGCAACTGAAAGCTTTCATGTGCATCATTTTGTATCTGACAAGTTATTGTAAAATAGGATCATATGTGATACACCTCTTAGAAAACAAAGGTTGTCATAATGGAACATGATTTTGATTTTAAGGAAGACAACATGAGCTATGCAATCCTTATTTAACTGATATGTTGCCTTGAATCTAAATGTGCCCCCAAAGCATTATGGTCATCATTGCTGTTATTCAAAGATGGTTGCATCTCCAGTGTGTGATACTGGCATGAGGGGAGTGTCTGTGATAACTAAATTGTCTTATCATTGTTCTAGAAGTGGATAATGGATATCACACCCTCCGTATGAGTTGTACATCATTAGACTTATAGACTGAATGGAATAAAAGTGAAAGAAGGGACCAGGGACATCCCATTACCAGCGCTGTCGCCAACGTGCCTGAGGATCTGTCCTGTAGCACAGACAAGCAAATACCAATTAGACAGGAGAAGAATGTCGTTAAGGCAGATTTCCAGCAATAAGTGCTTTGGGGGATTGTAGAAAGTTTTTGAACATGAGAATGTGGAGCTAAAATGCAAAATGAAATTTGCTGTTTACTTAAAACCAAAAGCAGAAACTGCAAAGTGCCCTGACCTGCATTGGCTCTCTGGTTTAACTTGCACAGAACAAAATTTTATATCAAAATCTGGTTATCATCAAGCTGCCTCAGAACATGGCCTTGTTGTCATCGCTCTAGATACCAGCCCTTGTGGATGCAATATTAAAGGAGAAGATGATAGCTGGAACTTTGGCAGTAGAGTGGGGTTTTATGTGAATGCTACTGAAGACCCTGGGAAAACTAATTACAGAATGTACTCTTATGTAACAGAGGAGCGTTCCCAACTTATAAATGTTAATTTTCCAGTGGACTCCCAGAAGACATCTATTTTTTGCCACTCCATGGGAGGCCATGGAGTTTTGATTTGTGATTTGAAAAACCCTAGGAAATACAAATTTGTGTCAGCATTTGCTCCAATTTGCAACCCAGTGCTCTGTCCTTGGGGCAAAAAAAACCTTTGCTGGATATTTCTAAACACATCAAAGTAAGTGGAAGACTTACGATGAAACTCATCTTGTGAAGTCTTATCCAGGTTCTCAGCTGGACATACTGATTAATCAAGGAAAAGATGACCATTTCCTTGCAGATGAGCAGCTCCTCCCAGATAACTTCATCACTCCTTGTACAGAAAAGAAAATTTCTGTTGTTTTTAGTTTACAAGAGGGTTATGATCACAGTTACTACTTCATTGCCACCTTTATTGCTGATCACATTAGACATCATGCAAAATATCTGAATACTTGAAAAACTTCAGATGAAGGAATCTCTTCAAGATTATAAAGTTAGATTAATTGCTGAGAAAAAAAACATTGTTAAATACAGGTTTTCATACTGCTAAATCCTTCCTTCTACAGTTAAATCACTTTCTGAATGAATACAGAAAATCTGCTTCTGATTTTAAAAGTTAGTTTACTATTGTTCACATTGGAAACTTTGAATAATTCTCTTTTGCTGTCATTTGAGAGTCTTCGCATATTAATCTCAGGACACTGAAAATGAGTATTCTCCTGTTTATATCATAGAATACTAACTCTGGAAGAGAGCACTTCAAGATTGTTGAGCCCAGATTCCCTCTTTTCCAGACTTTCAGCATCTGAAGTCATGAACTGTCCACTTGATTTCTAGGAGGCAGTTAATTAGTGGCTGCCAGCTGTAGAGCAAGGAGTCAAGCCAAGAAAAGTGATGAGAATCCCGCCATTATATCTGTGAGACAGCTATGACTAGAAAACAAGTTTCTGGCAGTCCTGTGATTTCTTTATTTTTCTTAGCTCACTGAATCTATGAGCGTTGGTTTTTGTGATAAGTCTCTCGTGAATTAACTACATTAATTCCCTGACTTGTGAACCAGAGAACATTTGTAAATTTGTGAATACAGCAAAGTGATACTTACACACCTTTGACACAAATATACAATGTAATATATTAAAAGTCTAACAAAATTACTTTATTTTTTATTTCATGGTTACCTTAAAATGGTAAGGTAGAGATGTGAGCTGAACACTGGGAATGTTCCTACTGGGAGGTTGGTTCACCTGTGAAAATTCACAGCTCAGATGTTCATAGGTCAGGGACTTAATGTAATAGGATTCAGTCTAACATGGCTGAAGGAAGCTTACACATTTCACATGTTATTGTAAATATTTGTCTTAAACCATATGCAGAAATTTAACTTCATGAGCTCACCAAGAAAAGCAATTCATTTTTTTTTGGTAAATATTCAATTATGTTCCTTGATAAACTTCTTTAAAAGACCTTTTTGAAATATCATAGGTTTGTTTGGTAATAGTTTTTTTTCTATTAAAGAACGCAAAAGTTACTCATTTGAAACATTCAATAATAAATCATGAGAAGTGGTAATCAAGAAAGACAACATTAGATTGTTAAAGTTATAAAAGTAGTACTGTTTTACTGTAAGTGTACATAGTACAAATAATAGTACAATATAAATATTAGTAATCAAGATTGAGACCTAAAATGAGCTATGCACAAAATAATTCTAGTCTTTTGTTCTCTAAAAAGAGATATGACAATTCACGTATTTTGTTTGTGTTAATACAGTTCTCTTTAAAACAAGGAAAAAAGATATAAAAGTGAGAGAGGGAATGCAGGCTGCGCCCTGCTCCCTGAGGGGCTTCCTGCCTGCCTTGCCATGGACTGCTTCTTCTTTGCTGTGTCTCTGTATAACGCTGCACTGCTTTGAAGCCAGGCCACTGTGCACTGAAATTTCTACAGAATGTGAGCTAAAATCAAAGCCTTTCTTCCTTTCACTTGTTGGTGTCAGGTATTTTATCTCAGCCATGAGAAAAACAATTAAGAAAGTAATTTTTCTAACATATTTTATCTTGTTAGAAATTTTGAGAATTAATTATACCCTCACTGTTATAGTTTCTAGAAATCTAGAAATTGACCTTTACTCTTTATTGTCAAAAGATAAGAATTTGGCCAAGTCTTTTGCTCAAATTTAACTAAAACAAATATGCAATTAAATTTTTCTTTGTTTGTAGGAGGTTTATAATGTGTGTACATGCCTATAAATATAATGACATAACTATATTTGTGATTTCATTTTTAAAAGATTTCATTTGATAGATATAAATTCATATAAAAGATATTTACAGTAAGTAAAGGTAAAACAAAATCAGAGTATTTGTGTAAAGCAAATTTATTTAAGGAAGTATGACCTAAATTAGTTTAAGTGTTTGTTTCCATAATTTTTTTAATGTAGTACAAGGTCTACAGGATCTCACTACACAGATCAGACTCATAGTGATCCTCCTGTTTTCAGCCTCCCAAGTGCTGAGATTACAGGTATGCCACCATGCCCAGTCTCATTTACCATCTCATTGCACCCCAGTGGCAGGGCCAACATGGCAGTGCATGCCAGGGATCCAGCCCTAGTCCCTTCACCTGCCTAATTAGGTGCATTAGTCTGCTGAGCTATGTGACTGGCCCTGTTTTACATAATTACTTTAATAAATATGTCTAATACTAGCAAGCATGATAGTTGTCTTGTGAATCACTGATAATTGATTTACTTCAAATTGAAACTATTGTTGTGTCAGATAAATACCCACAAATTCAAGTCATTGCTTTAGAAGTTTTGTTGTTTTTAATTTTTTTTTCTTCAGTATTGTGGATTGAACTCAGGCTCTTGCACTTCCCAGGCAAGTGATTATTCTACTGAGCTATTTCCCTGGCCTAGTTTTGATTGTTTTTAAGAGGTGTAATTTTAATTACAAACCAAAAAGATTTACTTTTGTGACTGTGAGACATAATGGTTAAATAGTAGAATGGAAGAAATCAGATTTGAAAGAAAAAAAGAGAGATGAAAAAACCAATGATAAGTCAGTCATGTACAGTAGAAGTTGCAATTAATATTACTTACAAATCAGATATTCCTGAAGATGTTGAGCACATCTTGTGTTGACACATCCTCCCCTCATCTCATGTTGTGTATGCCTGACTGCTAAGTCACTTATACTCTTGTTAAATGTAACTTGTTATAGAAAAATAACCATGGCCAGAGTTGCTATTTGAAATTTTTATAAGAAGGAAAAACACAATTCCATAACATGATTTCCTATGTTTTATCTCATAATGGACAAACACTATGCCATCCTGCTACTCTATATAGCAGTAGTATAATTTTTAAATTGAACTCTTCTCTTCTCTTCTCTTCTCTTCTCTTCTCTTCT
>NW_004524579.1:17662605-17667965 GCF_000260255.1 Octodon degus | reverse complement strand
TGCTTAGATTAGAAATTTATTGTAATAATGTTGTGTGTGTGTGTATGTGTGTGTGTGTGTGTGTGTGTGTGTGTGTGTGTGTGTCTATCAATCCTGAAAGATTTCAAGTGGTTTAGAAGTGAAGATAAGATGGAAAATAGTTTGGTAACCAAGCTCAGAAGCTCAGATTTAGAGATAAACACAGCCCTCCAGTTCTCCCATGTACTTATAGTATCCCCGAGAGCAAAGAGAACTCAAACTGTTAAGAAAGACAGCAAGAGGTAATTGTGCAAGACATCTTAAGCAGGCCCCTTGGTTTTGAAATGCCACACAATCACAACTTCAACAACTTTGGTATACAAAGGATTGTTAGAGTAGTTCATTTTTATTATGTTTATCAGTATATTCAATGTAACTATGGTTGCCTTAATTAATCAATGTTCTAGCTCTAATGACTGCTCATGCCCAATTCAATTGCCAAATTAGCAAAGATTATCAAAATTTTCCTGATTACTTGAAGGAGATTGTGGACATGCTAGTGACAAATTTGTACCTGAGTATTGTTAAAGAGGTGAGAATGTTTTTATATAACTCCATTCCTAAGAACAGACTAAAGTTTAATATTGATTGAGTGAGATTTTATGAAGCTTTGATCAGAACACAGGAAAAATGGCCAAGTTTTTGCTCAACCATATTAATTCAGATTGTGTTCTCAAAACAGAGCAGCTAGAGAAATTGAATTGCAGGATGAAGTATAGAAATTGAAATAAAAATTCATCTGAGATGTCAAACATTTATAAATGATAATCAGTGTCACTGTTGAGGAGTCCATGGTGTGGACGATAGTAGAAATTCTCACTATTTAAGTATGTATCCAAACCTCTTTGTTGAGTTCACATAGGACTCATTCGCACACAGGCCATCATTCTCAGAATGATCCACATATAGTTCGATATTTTATTGCTGCCACCTTAGAACTTTAGCTTATGAACTGGACAGCATACATTTTCATTTTGTACTGAGCCTTAAAACTTTCACAGCAAGTCTATTAGAAGCTGGTTGCTACTGTAAGTGAAGGGAGAAGGAACACAATGTTGAATTCATTCAGAGTAGACTTCAAATTTCAATTTATAAAATAAGAAAATCCATTGCAAAATATATATTAACTCTTGTCAGGGATAACGTACATACATTTATAAAAATAAAGAACTTTCTGGGTTTATTTTTCTATTTTTTAAAAATCTTTTTGAAAAGTGGGAATGAATAGGAATTATGAGTTTATAATTCCACTGAAATAGTCCCCTCATAATTTATAGAAAAACAATTCAGAGCTGCAGTTTGTTTAGCTGCATGTGGGAGATAAACTTACTTAATCTGATAGTTAACACTCATTTTGATCATACCAAGCTAAAAAGTATATTGTCACATTTTGGAACTTTGAATTGCTATAATTATATTACATGGAATAATAGCATAATAGTATTCAAACAGCTGGCTTCACCTCTAAGGCAGGCATACGTCTATTTATGCTGTAAGAGTTCGCTAATATACATGTATTTTTTTCTGTCGCAGAGCACATTGTTTAGAATATTGGAGAATCCTTGGAGAGGGAAGATTATGGACATTTAAGACACACCAGGAAAATATCTATTTAAATAACAAAACAATTGCCTTTATGTTCATGTCTTTAATAACATTACTGTTTCATTTATCAAAGTTCTATTTTTATCTAATTTAAACCAACAGACAATTAACTTTTTTTGTTTTGGTGATGAAACTCAAAATCTAGAATATGACTTTTTTAATGAGCAAAAATTTACCTTTATATTTGGAAATCAACACAACATTTTTCTATTTACTGCATTTAGAATTTAAATGTAAAAACAAGCAAACCAAAATCAGTATTCTATTGATTTTATTCATGAAACATGTCTTGATTTTTCCACTCAATTTTATTAAAACTTCCACCTTCTTAGTAAAGGCTATGTTCATATTTAAGGAACACTTCTCACTAGGTGGTACCTATTCTCTTTCTGTCTTACTTCTTTCCCTGTTACTTTCATGTTGTACTGGACTCCTCATATCTGACCATGTGAATTACTAGTAAATTTCTAATTCCTGTAACTTCATATGCTACTTTAGTAAAATCTAAGTACCTCTTATCTATGTCCCATATAACACATATCTCATCTTTTTGCATTAGTAGTACTAATTTTTCTGGACATATGGAAACTTAATTGGATAGTTATGTATGTATGTATGTATGTATGTATGTATGTATGTATGTATTTTATGGTACAAGGAATGGAACTCAGAACCTTGCACTTGCCAGGCAGGTTCTGTGCTGATGAGATGTTGCCCCTGCCCAGAACTTTTGGAACCATTGATTTCACAGTGGAGAAGCAAAAACCTGTATTCTAGTAATTAGGAAAGTAGTGGTAAGAAAATAAATTTGATCCAGTTACACACAGGAATTAGTAATGTGATGAAAATAAAAGTAGTTGAATAGAAGATGTGAAATCAGAATGCTGGAGGAATAAGATATTCCCAGTAAGACTGACAAAGAGAAATGTTTCTTTCAATGCACAGACACAAACTCAGTGACAAAATACTAGGAAGAATCAGTTAAATGACACCAAGAAAATAAGAAAGTTCTGGTAATCAACTCTAAAGAGATGAAGAGTCAGAATTGTTTGACAAAAGGTTTAGGGAAGCACAAGGCTACTTATATGACAAAAACTAAATTGAAAGATTCTACATAGAGCAGGGGGTATAGCTCAATGGTAGTGCAATGGCTTCACATGTACAAAGTCCTAAGTTGAACACCCATTGCCCATTTACTAATCCTTCCACAAGAAAAAATAATATGTGCATCTTCAATCCATTTTTATATTAGTGCATGGTGATACCCATGGGTCTAATTTAGTCTTCTGCAAATTCAGAGCCAGTTTTTCGAGTGCATTTATTAAATAAGCTATCTTTCCTCCAGTTAATATATTTAGCCACTCTGTCAAAGACAAGGTGGCTGAGGGTGCTTGTAGTTGTGTCTACGTCTTGCAATCCATTCCACTGGTCCTCAGGTCTATACCTATAACTGAAATAAATTAACCTCACATGTGTAAACATCATATTCTCTCCCTAGTGTAAGAGGCTAAAAGAGCAAATAAGAATCAAATACAACAGATATCGTGAAATGGGAAGAAACTGCTTAAAAGGAAAGAGAAATTGGAATGGGAAAAAGCAGAAAAGAAGGGAAAAGGAAAAAGAAAAATATATATACAGACACACAAGATAGTTTAGATACACTACTAACTGCTACTAGCTCATTGAAAGGAAAGGTATATATGCCTATATAGCTTGACTGGTTTTCATGCCATTATATCTTATATTTTGAATAGATACTTTGAAGATAAGAATGCACAGTGTACTCAACATTGCTAACATCCTACAACCTTGTTTTTAAATTTTATGCCATTGCTTTTATTTTTTACTTTTCTTTAAAATAAAAAACAGAAAAAAAAATACAAGAACAAAAAGGTACAAAATTCTAAATCATTAAAAAGCATGTATTTGTGCTGAACTATATAATGATTTTTTTTTCAGAACCGGGGATTGAACTCAGGCTCTTGTGCTTGCCAGGGAAGCGCTTATTCTACTGCGCCATCTCCTCGGCCCCTATAATGAGTGAATGAAATAATTAAAGAACTGCAAAGCTATCTTCGTTAAGATGTGAAAGGACTAGAAAAGTAAAGACAGTTGATTTGCAACTACCCGGTTAGAAGAATATAAAGAAAGAGTAGAAAAACTGCACAGCCAGTGAAGGGCACTAGAGAAGGAGTCAAATAAGAGTCAATAACGGAAAAGGAAGAAAATAAGCAGTATGAAATATTTCAAAAGGTAATATCTGAAAAATTATCAAATCTAGAAATACAATACACCTCCATATTCATGAATGTTGGAAATGTCTAACTGAATTCTAAGTGGCTGCTCTGAAACATAATATATTAAGATTGTTAAAGATTAAAGATGTAGCAAAAGAAACAAAACTTTTTTAAAAAAAATTATTGTTTTAGGGCCAGCCAGACAGCTTAGCAGACTAAAGTACCTGTTTAGGCAGAGCACAGTGGCTGGGGTTTGACCCCTGGCATGCCATGCCAGCCCCACCCTGGGGAGTGTGCTCAAAGGGTGACTGAGACTGGATGTGGTGGCGCTCTCCTGCAATCCCAGTGCTTGGGAGGCTTAGAGCAGGAGGATCCCTACAAGTGATCTACACAGTAAGAATATGTAAACCCTATAGACCTGTATTAAATACATTAAAAAGTCATTTAAAAGTTATTGTTTTATAATTAAGGTTATTGGCCCAATTTAGATATACATAATGATTACATTCTTCAGGAGCAACTTGTACTTCTACATGATGTATCTTAGTTCCTCTCTTCTTTTTTTTAATGTTTTCATTATTTATTTCTTTTTTCTTTTTTTTTTTATGATCAGCTCAGCCTACCCTGGGGGCAGGGCTGGCATGGCATGTCGTGCTGGGGATCGAACCGAGGTCCCAGCATTCTTGCCTAAGCAGGCACATTACACGACTGAGCTATCTCGCTAGCCCCTCTTCTTGTTTTTTAAAGAAATTATAAAATACTATTAAAACAAAAATTAAAAATGATGCAGAATTACACTACACAAAATAATATGAATTTCAGAGTATTAGTGTATTGCATAATGATGTCTTCAAATTAGTTGTTCATATACCAGATATACACATGCAAAATTAGAAGAAAGAAAAAAAAATATATAAGAAAGAAGAGAGAAAAAGAGACAAAACAAATTAAGCATTAATGCTCCTTTCCATAAAGATGCAGAAATACAAAGTATGTGTTCAAACCATCCTGTTTACATACATAAATCTCTCTCTCTCCCCCAGTATTTCTCCTGTTCTTTTCCTCAACACATTAATTCCTTCCTTTTTTATTTATATATTTAGTACAAGATCTCCCTATGCAGCTCGGATGCATAGTGATCCTCCTGTTTTCAGCCTCCCCAGCACTGGGATTAGAAGCATGCACCACCATGTCCAGCTCAGTGTGCTCTTGAGGCAGGGCCATTGTGGCACAGGAGTCAGGAGATCGAACCCTGGTTCCTGCACTTGCCAAAGCAGTCACTTAGTCCATTGAGCTATCTCACTTGCCCTAGTTCCTTCCTTTTGAACAGGTTCATTCCTTTCTTGAGTATCTATTTCACAATTCAGAATTTTTTCTTTTGTCTTTCAGATTCTCACACTAAGGAGAAAATACAATGTTTGCAAGGCAGTTTGATTTCTTTCATTAAGAGCATTGTCTCTAGTATCCATTTACAAATAAAAGCCTCAAATTCTTTTTTTT
>NW_004524579.1:17660012-17661006 GCF_000260255.1 Octodon degus | reverse complement strand
TTCACAGGTATCAGTATATATAGTTAGTCAGGGTGAGACTCTTTTCAATTAACTGCTAGATTCAAAAATCTTCTGGAGATTCTCAGGATCATTGCCTTTCCCATCTTCTACGTATAACTGTATGGCTTGTCACTATCATGTTTCCTAGCTTCAAATTCTTTTTAGTAGCTGAATACTACTCTACATAGAAGTCTCCAAAAACTCCACCAAGAGACTTGTAGATGTAGTTACCAAGTTCAGTAAAGCAGCAGCATACAAAGTCAACACTGAAAAATCATTAGCTTGTTTGAACTCAAAACGAACACACTGAGAGAGAAATTAGAGATACCATGTCTTACACAGTAATACTGCTCCTCAAAAATGAAGTACTTTGAAATCAATCTCACAATGGAAGTAAAAGATCTATACAGTAAAAATCACAGTACTTTGTGAAAAGAAATTGAAGAGATTTTAAGAAAATGGAAATATATTCCCTGTTCTTGAACAAGAGTGATGGAATAAAATGTTGCAGTCACATAATATCTATGTGACCACATGAAACAGTACTACACAAAAGTGATTTAAGTCAAAACCTTTTACCAAAAGAACATTAGATAATGAAGAAGGGATTGAGGAAGTAGGCATATGTAACAAATTTATGTCTATTTCCATACCATAACAAAGCATTTATTATCAATCACTGATATTGAAAGACCTCAATGTATGGGCTCCTGAAATAATCACGCTTATTGATCATAATTACTGGAAAATCTAAAATGAGAAACAGATACCAATTCAGAATAGTTGGGGACTATATAATACTATAACCCAATTGACAGAAATTTATAGAACATTCCATTCTTTTTCCCCATGCTTATTTTTTCTCAAAAGCATTCAAGATATTCATTAGGGTAGATCAAAAGCCAGGTCACACCACAAGTTTTAATAATTTTAAGTGGACTGAAAGATTTTCAACTACCTTTTACTGATCAAAATTGAATGAAACTAGAAATCA
>NW_004524579.1:17653887-17659782 GCF_000260255.1 Octodon degus | reverse complement strand
AAATTAGACAGTGTGTGTAAAATGAAAAACAACAGTACAACTCAAAAAAGCTTATATAATTTGTCAAAAGGCGGATGAAGACAGAAATCATCAAATACATGCAATAATTCACACTGGGAGAAAACTGTCACGTGAAATGTGAGGAGGTTTACTATACACATGAATATGAAGTCAAACAAGTAACTCTATACAAGCAAAATCCTTGAGAAAAAAATTTTTAGAGTCCTTCTGTGTCTCGTTCTCACACTGATTTGGAAACCTATGAATATAAGCAATGTGTTCAATGTATTCAGTGATCAAATTTATCAACTACAAGAAATCACACTGGATGAAATCTATATATATTTAAGCCCATTTTAGAAATTTGTCATGTAGTAAGGACGTTTATAAATTTAATGATAATTTTGAAGTCAGTATTTATTCACAAAATTTCCAGAAAATATGCTCCCAGATGGAGGAAATAAAGAGAAGTAAGTATTAAAAAAAATGCCTGCATTACACAAAAGAGGTGATTCCTAATAACCTAGATTCAAATCTCCAGAAACTTGAAAAAGTGAAATAAAACTCAAGTTTTGAGAAAATAAATAATAAATGTTGTAGAAAAAAATACAAGAAATAGAGCATAACAACTAAAAATATTAATTGAGTTTTTGAAAGATAAGCTGATTGTAAGAGATTCTGATACTTTTTTATTATTAAAGAGAGTACAAATTAGAATTAAAACATAAAAGTTAAAAGTGATACAGAATTTCATTTAACAAAGCAATATGAATTTCATAGTATTTGTTGTAATACATAATGTATTCCAGTCAGTCATTTATATTAACTGATATATTCACGTAAAATTGGAAGAAGAAAAAAGAAACAAATGTATAAAAACTTTTTCTCTACATAGAGAAAGTACAAACAATTGAAAAAAGATGAGACAAATTAAGCATTAACTGCTCCTCTCCATAGACCAGCAGAAATGCACAGTACAGTTGTCCAAACCATCTTGCTTACATACATAAATAAATCTCTTTCCCCAACACCCCTACTATCCTTCTCCTCAACTCAATAACTCTTTCCTTTTGAATAAGTTCATGCCCTTTGCTCAGTATCTATTGTATTATACCCTTGAGATTCCATTTTTCTCTTTCAGGTTCTCAGACTAAGGAAACAATATGATGTTTGCACATGGTGGTCTGATTTAATTTCACTTAAGAGTATGTTCTCTAGTTGCATCCTTTTACCAACAAAAAATTTATCCTGTTTTATGGATGAATAATACTGTATTGTGTAAAACTACCACCTTTTCTTTATCCTTTCTTCAGTTGATGAGCGTCAGCGTTGTTCCCAGGATTTAGCTATGACAATTTGCACTGCTATAAGCATAGGTGAACATATATCACTGTGGTATGAGTTTTTCAGGCAGTTTGGAAAAATATCCAGGAGGGAAATAGCTGGTTTGAATGAGTTCTTCAATAGTAGCTTTCTGAGGAATCTTTACACTAATTTCCATCATGGTTTCACAGGTTTGCACTACCACCAACAGTGCAGAAGGGGTCCTTTTTCTCCATAGCCTCTCCAGCCTTTTTACTGGCTGACTTCTTGATGTTAGCCATTCTTCCTGGGGTGAAATGGAATTTAGGTGTTGTTTTCATTTGAATTTCTTGAACGACCATTTATGTTGAATACTTTTTCATATATTTATGTGCCATTTACATTTCTTCCTCTGAGAAGTGTATATTCATCTCAGATGGCCATTTATTGATTGGCTCTTTAAAAATTTGGGGAACTGATTTTTTTAAAATTCTTTGTATGTTCTAGATGGAAGGCCTTTGTTGGAAACAATTGCCTAGAATTTTTTTTCCCAGTTTGTGGTTTTTCTTTTTACTATGTTGGAGATTTGATTTGAAGTGCAATACATTTCAAAAAGATGAGATCCCATGTTCTTCTCACTGTCAAAGATTAACATTATACCCCCTAGTAGAGGCAAGATATTTAAGGTGTCCTTTGAAATTCTTACAAATCAGGAAATGATTTGTAATGGAATGGAGATAAAATGTAAATTGCTAACTAAAACATTATTCTAATTTCTGTTTTGTTTTATATTTGATGAGAAGGTAGCTGTAACCTTGATTTATTTCTTTAAAAATATGACAGGTTTCTTTCTCTTGCCTGTTGTTAAGATATTGTTTTATATTTTTCAGTGATTTGATTAAGATAGGATTCAATGTGTTTTGGAAACTGAGGTGGTTATTTATTCAAATTGATGTTCTCTGAGACTCTAATAGTTATGTTTATTGCTTATCATTTATTTTGGAAAATTTTGCAATGATAAATTAAAATATTTATAAAATATTCTCTGTTTTTTTTAAATCTAGAAGCATGTGTAAAACAGCATTAATGGGACTCATAATGTTTTGCTTTCCCCTTCAAAAAGATTCAATCTTTTTTCTCTTAGTATTTTCATTTGAATAATGTTCATTCATCTGTTTCTTTTATTCATATCTTAGTTCTGTTTAGTCTGATAAATCAACAGAAGCCTTGCTTAAACTCTGCCATTGTGTTTTTCAAGTCCTAGCACTTTGAGTTTTCCCTGTGTATGCTATCATTTCTAGTGATATTATCTTCATGATTTGCATATTGTCTCCTACTTCACCAGAGCCCTGACTCAGCACATTAGTCATTCTTACTTTAAATTTCTTGTCAAGGAATTGCAGCATCTTTGTTAATAACTAAGCTTAGGTCTCATAATTGAGTATGTACTTATTTTTCTCTCCTGTTTCCATTTCTTATAAATCTTTAGGAGTGCTAATTTTGTTATATAAATTGCTAGAGACTTAGACAAAATATTTTTTATGTTAGAAATGGGAACAAACTCTTCTAGTCTTTTGATGTAGACTTTGTTATCTCCTCCCTAGAAACTGGGTTGCTGTGAAACTTGTGCTGCTGGCTGTCTCAAGTTTCTACGAGGACAAGCTCCAATGGACAAGGGATTGGTTTATCTGAACAGTGTCTATTCATTGTTGAAGTCTAGGTGTTCCTTTTGTACTGTGCCCCAGCATGGGTCTCTTTGTCCATTCTTTGTCCTCTCTTGTGTTTCTTCCATGAGTGTTCTGCTGGTCCTCTCTCTGAACCTTGACTACATTGTAGTGAAAAAGTGAAGTGCATTCTCTGTGTCCTGAATAACCTGTGATGCAGAAGCACTGTTCCTCTGGATCTCAGGGGTGTGACTTTCTAAGCTTCCTTGCTCTCCTCTCAGCTGTGGGTCCAGCTCTCAATTCCCTTCACTTTCATCCTCCCCACCTCTCCCCATCCTATCCTTTTCTTGCAAACACAATGAGTTTGCTGCAGTGTCCTAGTGATAAAAGTTCTTGTCATTCTGTCCCTCATAGTTGAAGGCTTTTGTTCCTTGGTGGAGGAAAGGGAGAAGTATCCAGGCAGAAATTCTTGCCCTTTGTGCACATCTGCCATTAATTTCCTGTATATGTGTGTCACAAGAGTATTTTTTAGGGTCTTTTACAAAGTTTTTGTCTGAAGGCTTTCATGGAGAGAACGCATAAAAGACAATGAAGTCCCCCAAGTTTTGGGGCTTCTAGGGCTTTATGTTGCCTTGGCAACTCATATTCGTGCTCCCTCAAATTCTTGACTGTTCTTGCTAAACTTTTCCCAATGTCTACTGCTTGTATTCAGTGAAAAATCCCTCTAACATCACTATTGTTTTTGCATATGCCAACTCTTTTCAGATTTTGGGATGGTTGGTTTCTCATCTCTCCAAAGGGTTCTCAAAAATGCATGACTTTTTAATTAGACAAGTTCTTTTTCTTTGTAAAGACTGGAATAATTTTCTTTTCATCTCTACAAATTGCTTAAAAGCTCACAAATTCATGTGGCACAATTAAAAATAAATACCAAAGAAACTGCTCAAAAGGAAAGAACAACTGGGATGAAGAAAAAGAAAAAAGAAAGAAGGAAGAGAAAACCTATACACAAGATAGCTAAGGTAATTATACCACTAATCTCTATTGGTCCATTGAAATGAACCAATTGATGATTAATTTTTTCTGGACTGGAAATCTGAACAATTAGTAAAATATAACAATATACAACATAACAACTATTGCTGAATTCCTATCATCTTGTTTTTTAAAATTCTGTAGATAGTTAACAATATTTTAAAATATTTTTTCTCTTTAAAATAAAAATATACTAATATAGCTAGATAGCTTTCTAAATATTAAGTAAATTCAATTTTCCCAATAGCATGTACTATAATAAAAATTATACTGTTTTAAGTCATATATAGCAATACAAGTGAATGCTGCTTACATTTCAGGTCTATTAAAGTGGTCTTCAACATGGAAAATTGCAGCCCAGAGAATGCAAAAGACATTTTAACAGTTGTGGAGAAAAAAAAATACATATACCTATGTTTTAAAGGTATATATACATATATGTTTTAAAAGTATAAAAAGGGACTGGAAGGGTATAGAGAAAACTTATGATAGTGATCACTTTCAAATAAAACATAACAAAGTATTTTTTACTTTCTTTCCAACATTCTATATTTTTATTAAATATCACTTTAATGTTCAACTTGCACATCAAATGAGGTATCCCCAAGGCGAAAAACATCACATATTCCTTAAGATGGGCCACTATGAGCTTAATTACTCCCTGCCATTCTGCAGGTAGATGGCAGACAGGCTTCTTCTGTGTTTAATTGAGCTAGAACTGGCATAAATTTATACATCTTGGACAATATGTGAATTTCAGATTGTGCTTTACAGTCAATTTCTCCACAACTGCTAACAGGTCCTTTGCATTCTCTGGGCTGCAGTTTCCATGTTGACAACTACTCTAATAGACCTGGAGAATGGAGGCATGCAAAAGGTCCCACATGAGCACTCACTCCTTTTCCATGGCCCCCTCTTTCTCCTAAGCTGTCTGGAGCTTCACTCTTTGTCACCACTTCTACCTGCAGAACGTACTTCCTTCTTTCTCTAGACGTTGGATATATCCCTTTCCATAGACCTAATTAACTTTATAGGCTCCCATTGCTTTTTAAACTTCTTGCTAGCTGCTTCTAGGAAAACAGGTGGACTGAGCTTGGCTGCAGGTTGAGGTAAAATAGAAAGGGCCTGCTGTTCTCGGTAAGTATGAAATGCTAGACATAATGGAAAGGATATGGATTCATTTCCTGTTGAAGCCTTGTACTGTGTCTTAGTAAGAAAGCAGTGGTTTAGTATTAATTCAGCATATAACAATGCTAAACTGCATCTCCCAACATGGCATGCAATAAATAAAACTTTTCCATTAACGTAATAAGAAACAGCACTATTTTCAGTATGCACTTACTGCTAAATGTCTGTACTTGTGGTGGAGATTAAAGGATACACACAATAAATACTTGCAAAACCATGGAAGAGACAATTTGAAGTATGTTAGAAAGCACATGTTAATCACTGAGCAGTACAAATTTCAATATCTTAATCTAAAATAAGTTACAGATATGACAAAGAGGATGCACAACAGAATTCAGAGCTCTTTGAACATCTCCAGAAGATTAAGTGTAGCACCAATGAACATTCTCAGGATGCCCACAAAGGAAAAGAATGAGACCTTTTCCCTTCCTTATCCTGAATTACTCACTTTCAACAGTGGCTAATAAATGACATTTAGGAAGTGACTGGTGATTTAAGTAAAGTAAATATATTTTTAAACTTAACCTTTAAAATACTAATAAAAAATAGAACAAAGGAAGTTAAAGGGACAGACATATACCCAGAGGTTTTACCACCTCTTCTCCTATTGGATCCTTTCCTTCCTTCTTTCTTTCTTTCTTTCTTTCTTTCTTTCTTTCTTTCTTTCTTTCTTTTTTTTTCTTGTATTTTAGGGAAGGGTCTACAA
>NW_004524579.1:17651340-17653787 GCF_000260255.1 Octodon degus | reverse complement strand
GGATCCTTTCCTTCCTTCTTTCTTTCTTTCTTTCTTTCTTTCTTTCTTTCTTTCTTTCTTTCTTTCTTTTTTTTTCTTGTATTTTAGGGAAGGGTCTACAAGATGTTCAGGGTCTCACTACTAGATCGAATTCCTAGTGATCCGCCTGTTTACAGCCTCTAAAGAGCTGGGATTACAGTCGAGCACCCCCATGCCCAGTCTCAATGGCCATCTTAGCTTGCTCCAGGGGCGGGGCTAGCACTGCAGTTCTGGAGATGGAACTCCCAGCCCCTCTGCCTGCTTGCTGGCGTTTAATCTGCTGAGCTATTTATAATTTTTTTTTTTTTTTGGTGCCGGGGATCAAACTTGGGACCTTGTGCTTGCCAAGCAGGCACTGAAGCTTGTGAGCTATGTCCCCAGCCCTCTCCTACTGGATCTTTTCTGATCTGGAGTACCTCAGTCACAGAAGACTCAGATATCTCTTTTTATACTTTATCTCATTTTGATTTCCACCGAATATTATTATCAACAGCCTCTTCCTAGAAATACTTGCGAAGAACAAAAGAAATATGGACCTGCTACATTGCCACACTTCTAGGGGGGACTTAATACCTAAGCCATAGCCTCTTTTCATCTCTCTTCCACTGTAGGAGTACAACCAGCCTTCCATAGGTGGAACATGGGGTGGTGAATTAATGGAAGACACCTCTTATTTCAGATGAGTAGTAGGCCCTTCATTCATAGGAAACAGTCAGTACAAGTCACACAAGTAGGATCTCACCTCTCCTGCAAGCCTGATTTGCCCTCTGCTTAAAGAGAATCAGTTTAGCATCTGACTGCATGTCCTGCACAAAAGAGGCTGGTGCTAAAAGTAACCATCTCTGTACACAATTCTGTAGTGAAAATATTATCCTCTATTATTGAAAATATTATTGTGTGTCATGGGATTTGTTTTTATGAAAAACAAAAAAAAATGTTAGTGAGGAATCATTTGCTCATGTAGAAACTTACCATACACACTAGGGAGGAAATACATGCCTAGGTAGAAGAAGAATCAAGAAAGGGAGAAGCAACAAGATATAGTATCCTTCCTTACATTAAAGGAATTGACCACAAAGAGATAATGTGTTCACCCAAAGAAATTTATGGCTATAACAGGAAGATTCCCAATGCTATAATAGAATAAATCTGAATTTTCTAGTTACCATGTAAATGAAAATGATATTCTATATCAGTATAAGTTTATAAATGTTGTTGTCTATAAGTAGAACATAATTTAAGGCAAATCATTATTGTCATCCTTGCACCAGTTAGTGAGAAAAGAGTAATTTGCACTGCAATTATTTTTGTAAGAGATCAGATATAGATAATAGACCTTATTTTGCCACAAAAATCTCTTTATTGGAAGTGTTCCATTGGTGCTTAAAATGCATTTGTTTCAAAATTCAGCACAGATTTTTTTACTTCCAAACAAGATATTAAGAGAGACTAGATTTATACTTCTTCCCTGATATAATAAAATGGAAAGAAAAACTTAAAGCTACAATTCTCAATATAGTAGATTTAAGGCAATAAAAAGTGAAGGAGACATACAAGAGAATCTAGAGAGACCAACAGAACTGGAATTTGGAGTGCATATTACTTGAGGAAGCAGCAATACACAGAAAAAAATATTGAAAATCTGAAGAGAATTCTGCTAGAATCTTCACCTGTGCACTGGTCGAAGAATATGTCAAAGAAGTTACATCAGATGAAAAATGAGTCAAAGAAAAGGGAGGAGGAACCAAGACACATGGCTGAGAACAGAGGCTGTGGGCTCCAGCCCCAGTCCTGAATGTCTAGTACCTCTTACTGTGTTCATACATCTGTCTGTCTTAGAGCGTAAATGCTGATCTGCGTCAACAAAACTTTGAATATGTGCTCAAAGTTGATCAGACTTTGGAAAAAATAACTACATTATCCACACATAAAATAATATTTATAACATACAAAATATCTATAAACCAATAAGGTTACATTCATGATGTCTGACATAGAATTAATAAAAATATATTGGACCTCTGAGGAAGCAGAACTTCTGAGGAACACAGGAACAGATAACACCAACCATCAAAACTTTGCTAGAACGGATTATGTGCTTGCTTAGGTAAGTGCGCGAGCCAGGGTGTGGTCTCGGGATCTGCGTGCCGCGCCGGCTCCACCCCAAGACGCACTGAGCCGGCGATGGGGTCCGGAGGTGGTAGCGCACGCCTGTAATACCAGCACTAGGGAGGCAGAAAGCAGGAGGATCACTGCGAGTCTGGGCTGTGTAGTGAGCTCCGAGAGAGAGAGAGAGAGAGAGAGAGAGAGAGAGAGAGGAAGGAAGGAAAAGTAAAAAGCAACCCAAAACTTTGCTAGAAAATGTTCCTATGGATGTGACAGCTCAAACTGAAGAACCTAAGATTAAAATCCAGCTTGCTTCATCTTTG
>NW_004524579.1:17639976-17651089 GCF_000260255.1 Octodon degus | reverse complement strand
CACAGCTATGTAGTTTACAGATGTCTATGCACCATATTAATTAAAAGTCTGTAGAACATGTCAGCAATTTGTCCAATGTCATTGAAGTTTTTACCACAGTTGTCATTATGGGACAAATTATTTCTTAAATTAATAAAAAAAACATTGGTAAAAAATAAAAAATAAACTTTTCCAGAAATTAAATAGGTGATAGTACTGGAAGACAAAAATAGTTATTTACAATGGTATTTATGCTTTCTAAAGTGTATAGGATGCTCAAAAGGCATGAACACAAAAAATGAATATACCAAAACATGAATTCAAATCCTAGAAATGAAAATTACAATGAATTAAAATTACAATTTGTTTCTAGTCATGAAATTAAACAAGAAGTATAGGTTTTGCAATCATCCAACAGATTAGACAAGCACAAAATGTAAAAATGGTGATTTTGAAGATATGACAATGTAAGCTATCCAAAAGGAAATAAAAATAAAAAGAGCTAAAAATATAAATGCAACTTACTGAGCTGTGGAAAAACTTCACGTGATCAGAAAATTAGTAAGGAGGGGTCCGGAAGATGGCTCAGTAGAATAAGCGCTTCCCTGGCAAGCACTAGAGTCTAAGTTTAATGCCCAGTTCCACAAAGAAAAAAGAAAGAAAGAAAGAAAGAAAGAAAGAAAGAAAGAAAGAAAGAAAGAAAAAAGAAAATTAACAAGAAAGATTTTTTTCTTGTCTCTTGTTTTCCTTTATTACCTTTTTTTAAAAAACCAAACATTTACTTGAGAGACAGTATGGCAGTAGTTGGTATGACATGACAAGGGGTTCATATTTAGAAAACTAGAATTACAGGCATTCCAAGCATGACCCTACTATTGGACATTGTTATTTTCAGTGCAGTTGCTTAATTCACAGTTATCAGCATATATAGTTAGTCAGGGTGAAAATCCTACCACTTAACTTCTAGTTTCAAAAACCTGCTGAAGATTCTCAGAATCAATGCTTTAACCATCTTGTGTATATAAATGTGTGGCTTTGCCCCTGTCATGTTTCTTAGCTTTTGTCCTTGCCCTCTCTTTGTAATCTAATCCTTAAGTTCTCACTTTTCTTTTAATTGTGTTATACCTTTCTATTTTTAACTTCTTCTCTTGAGTAATTACACTAGGGAGACTATATGATATTTACACATGTGGGTCTGGTTCATTTCACTTGAGTATATCTTCAACTGGCATCCACTTAAATATAAAGACTTCTAGTTTATCATTCTTTACAGCTGAGTAATACTCCATTGTATAAATATACCACATCTTTTTCATCCATTCTTCAGGTTGTGGACCTCTTGGTTGTTTCCAAGATTTGGCTATCAGAAATTGTGCAGCTATAATCATAGGTACACATACATCACTATGATACGACATTTTTAGTTCCTCCAGGAAAATTCCCAGTAGTGGCTAGCTGGCTTGAATGGGATTTCCAGTCCTAGGTTTTTAAAGAATAGGAAAAGGAAATATGAATAATACTATTAACTACCTTGATCTAATTGACAAAAGCAGCATAATTCTTTTCAAATGCACAGGCACCATTTCCTAAATCAACACCATTTTCAACAAAACAACATTAATGAGTTTAATACTTTTGCATATGATATAAAGTATATGCTCTGATCACATTGCAAATTAGATATGAATAATAAAGATACTGGAGAAATTCCATTTAAGTATTAAATGAGATATTTACATACAACTCAAATTCAAAAATGAAATCCAAATGAGAATTAAAAATGTTTCAACAGGGGCCGGGGAGATGGCTCAGTGGAATAAGCACTTCTCCGGCAAGTGCAAGGTCCTGAGTTCAATTCCATAAAAATGTTTCAATACATCAAAATCAAAATCACAATTTATCAAGATTACTGGATATAAACAAAAACTTAAAATATATTATTCAAAAAGACTGGGATGTGGAGTGAATAACTTCAACTTCTAATTTAAATATTAGGAAAAGAATAAATAAAGCCAGAACAGAAAAAAGATAGGAATGTTCAAAATGAAAATCAAAAAGCCATAAAAGACAAAAATAAAAGTCTCAGAAAATCAATAGGACAAAGATTACTCTTTGAGAGGTTTAATAAAATTAGTAAGTCACTAATGACTTTGTGCAAAAGCAGAGAAGACAAAAACTACCGATATTAGACACATGAGCTAGGTGCATCGGTACGCACCAGCAATCCCAGCAATCAGGAGGCTGAGGGGCAGGAGGAATGCTGAAAATTCAGGGCCAGACTGTGGTACATGGTGAGTTGAAGACCGCTCAGGACTGCATAGCAAGACCTTGTTTCAAATGATAAAAAGAAGCAGAGCAAAACAAAACAAGATTAGATCTGCAAGAAGAAACAAATACTGAAGGCATCAAAAGGATAAGATGATGACATGCATAACTTTAAAATAATAAATCAAATAGCATATAATAAATTCTCTGCTTACCACAAACTCTTAATGATTATTCAAGAAGAAAAAAAATTGTGTCTATTAAATAAATGAACATGTTGCTAAAATTAACTTTCTCACTGAGATAACTCTAAGCCTAGTTGGGTTCCCATGGGATTCTCTCACCATATAAAAGATGAAAATGTTTCATACATTAGACAATGTTGTCCTGAAAATCAACAAGAATATTTGCAAACTAACTTCACGGGATATGATTTCGCAGGTACATACACAAAAATGTGATGAGAATATAAGATATAATAGACCAATATCTTTCACAAAAATTGGCACAATTGTTCTTATCAGAATACTTAGAAAACCTCACGTAACAATATGCTTGTAACAAAATTACAAAGCTCTTTTAGTATTTAAAAATAAATTATTCTGATTTATTATTAGATTAAAAACAAAGAAAAATTCAATAGCATATAGACATTTTTGATATAATTCAATCAGTGGTAAAATTTTCTCAGCAAACTAGCAATAGCAGGAAATTTCTTTAACTTAATAAAAGGTTTCATGAGAAATACATCATCTATTTGGTGGTAAAAGACCTAAAATGTTTTCCTTTAAAGTGAAGATCAAGTCAAACATAACTTCTTCCCATTCTGATTCAGTATTGCACTAGATATTCTTGTCCATGGACTAAGATATCCAAACAGATTTCAGTTATGTCTGAACCTGATGTATGAGGTGCAGAACGCAACTCAGGAGAGGCAGGAATGTTTCCCTTTTCACTGCCTGCTAGCTGTCATGCTGTGTGCAGTTTTCCTACACAAGATTCTTCAGTTTCTTTCTTGCAGTTGACCAACGCTGAGACAAAATGAACCTTACTTAAAGTTCTAGTTGTCGGATACTCTATCAGAGGGACAAGAAAGTAACTGACACAGAGGAACAACTGAAACTACTTTATTTGTAGATTATCATCTACTTTTAAAGATACTAGAGCATCTACTAAAATAAAATGAAACATTGCTAAGAAGTAACAAGTAAGTTTAATGAAGGAACAGGATTTGCCAGCAATAAACAGAAAACAATTATTTTCTATATGCTATGAGAAACATTCAGATATCAAAAAATAAAATGTTACAATATGGGGAAATAGCTCAGCAGTCTAAGCGCCAGCCTGGCAATCACAAGGTCCCCAGTTGAATCCCCAGTACCACATGCCCTGCCAGCCCTGGAATGCTAGGTGCATAATGCCGGCTCTGAAACCTGGCATGGCGGTTCATGCCTGTAATCCCAGTGCTGGGAGGCTGAGACAGGAGGATCACTATGAGTCCAAGCTGCGTAGCAAGACCCTGTAACAAATAAGTATATAAAGAAATGATTTTTTTTTAATTAAGAAAAATATTAGGTAACCCGCTGGCATCCCCTTCTGACTCTGTCTCTGATAGAAGCTTTCTTTCCTCAACAAATAGATTCTGCCCTTAAAAATGTTAAAATATTTACAATAACAAATATATAAAAATACTAATAAATTTTATAAAAGATACATAAGACCTATAAGCTCCTATTTACAAAATAGTGTTATCATTAAGCATGATCTTAAATTAACCAAGATATATGTGATAGTCATTGCTTGAAGGATTCAGTATTCTTGCAACATTATTTTTTTCTGAACTTGTTCTATGGAATCATTTCAATCTGCATTTGGTAGACATTTCTAAACTTCATTTTAAAATTCACATAAGAATGTAAAGGTTGCCATCAAAGAGGGGCCAGGGATGAGATAGCCCCCATTAGCAGCTGGGCCCACCTCCTAACACAGCAGGCTGCTGAACTCTTCAGGTTAGTACACTGACAAAGTGAGAGCACCTAAGACCTAATCAGTTGCTGAAAGCCCACAGTCTGATCACCAAAATCGCAATCCAATGAGTGTTGAGAGACATTGTGCATTCCAACCTGGGCTCTAGCCTACTATAGTGATGGGCTAATTAGAAATCATCACAAAGATGTATATTTCATGAAGAAGTGTGATCTACCAAACGTTTATAATGTATGTTCATTAAAATACATAATAGTTCCTATGAAAAATAATTTAACACTAAAAAAATAGATGCCAAAACAATCCAGTGGTCTTAGATGAAATGACTTATTTTTTTAAAATGATAATTCTAACATATCTCTATATTAAAAGCAATCTCAATCACAAGTTTATTTGGATTCTTTTTTAAGAATCTTGATAAAGCCTAAAATGTATGCAACAGAATAAAGTCAGCTTTGCGACAACATTGTTGAGTTGGAGAATCACTGATCAGAAATAATGACATGCTAAATAGCGTGGCAATGCATGATCATGTGTTGTTTACACAAAAATAGACAAATAGGCCATTGGAGAATTGAATTTAGAGATGGATTACTTATAGATGGCGGCTTTGGGAACTCAGTCTCTAATGAAATATTACTTAATGGGGAAATGTAAGGATATTGTGTGCCTGATTTTATGGAGAGAAAGAACTTTAGACATCCAGTAATGAGTATTTACAAATAGACTCCTGATGGATGAAATACCTGCATCAAAAAAAAAATAAAATTGTTAAATATAGCATCAAATATATGCAACTTCCTTGCAGTCTTGTGGGAGAAATCTTAATATTGTCTAGATTGTAAATTGCAAAATTCAAAATTTAAGTTTCATCATCTATTCATTGAGAAATGTCAGACCAAAAATATTACAAGCAAATAAAAACGTAGGAGGTGTTTAAGATTTAAAGGAAATGACATAGGATTAATGTCTTAAATTCAAACAATTTTCTAAAAATAACTAAGAAGAAATTATAACAACCACAACAGAGAAATGATCGGATATACAAAGGTAAACTGGAAAGAGGAGACTTCAAAAGCTCCTAGAATACAAAGAAATGTTCAAACTTGCTATTAATAACCAAAAAGGTACAGTTAAAGTATCGCTTTCCTCTGTGTAGAGATATTCTCTTGGATCATGTCAAATAAGAGGACAGGTGAGCAGATTTAGCATAGGAATGGACACAGACATAAGTAATCTAGTTAGCACCCAAGTGGAAATGCAGCATTTAGCCACACACTCTGGGACCTAAACATTTGCTCCTCATATATGTACTCCGCAGAAACATTTCATCTTTTAAAAGGAGGCATGCAAGAGCTGGAGGATTTAGGAAAACTGCCATGGTCTGGGGAATGGCTAGGTCTAATATGTCGCTCCAAGAGAGACTCCAAGTACTGGCAACAGACAGGATATTTATGATGCAGCATGACTGCCTGGTGACATATATAGCACATTGAAGTAAATAGCAATATATAAATAACAAATTGAAATATATAGCAATATATAAGGTACACAAATTCAAAACTTGTTTTCCTATGTAAAATATATACATTTTTCATGAACATTTATCAACCAGAAAGCGTACTTGTTTTTTTTTTTTAATGCATTTAGTATAGTGTCTAAGGGTCTCACTACACAGATCCAACTCGTAATTATCTTCCTGTTTTCAGCCTCCCAAGCACTGGGATTACACGCGGGCACCACCACACCCAGTCTCAGTCTCCATCTTAGGGCGCCCTGGGGGTCAGGGCCAGCACGGCAAGCTGGGATCGAACCCAGTTTCTGTGTCTGCCTAAGCAGGTGCTTTAATCAGCGGAGCTATCTGGCCTGCCCTAAGAAAGTGTACTTTCGCAACTTCCGTGTGGAGAGAGATTAGGGAAAGGAATTGTCATAAGAGGGGAAAGTAAATTTAAACATTTATGTTTGAGCAAGAAAATGAAAGGTAGAGTAGGACAGCTTCTTCTGAGAGGTTGTGCAATAGCTAACAGGGTTTGTGCTGCTTTCGCCCCATGAAATGCATGATGGTTAATGAGACATTGTGCTAAGCATTTACTTCCTTCTTCCTCAAATCCTTGAAAACCTGCACTCACGCCAGGATTCATGATGCAGCTGCTCATTAAACAGTTTAAGAAAGAAAGAACTTTTAATTAGGTGCTTCGATAAAAAATTCTGACTCATAATGGATTACATAAACTTTCTGCTCTGCAATAATTTCTACTAAGTGAATCCACCGAGATTAGTGCTCTCAGAACCTAATAAATAATTGCGTGCACCAGAGACTCTGGGTGCAGCCCTTCTTTCTTTCAACCACTCTTCGGGTTCGTTTACCCAAATGCGACACCAATGTGAACAGTTTTCCAGAAGCCTGACAAGTGCTGATTTATCTCTCTTTGATGCTAGTTACGAACATAACAAGCATTTCCCTGGCTCTCCTTTTGCAAAAATCTGAAATTCCTAATTAAAATTGCCTTTTTTGGTTGAAACATCTGGAATTATTTTCCATGTAACAGTTATATTTTCATGAAAGTGATTTATTCTTACAGAAAAAATTGCTTATGATGTATAAAAGGCATGTAGTATATGGTTGTGAATGAGTGGAGGATTTTTTTTCCTGTAACTCGTCTACCCTGCCCTTCAGTGGGCAGCGTATGCCATTCCAGGGTCCTCACTCTGAGGCAGAACTACTGTACTTAGAAAATTCAAATATTACTCCAATGATAAACAAGTCCAAAGCTTTGTCATTTTGATTAAAATGTCTATGGGATTTATTTTCTGCCTCATTTGTTTCCTTTAAATCTTGAATTTTACCTCAGTTCTACTTACTATGATAGTATTTTTTCTGGTGTCCTCATCTCAAAGTAATTTTTTTCCCGAGAAAGTGTCTTCATGAGTATTCTGCTTGTCCCTGCTGCTGTATCTCTAAGACACATCTTTGGTTATTGTTTTCTCAAAAGAAATAAGTGAAATCCGTTATTAAGAAAGTGGTGGCCCCGCCAGCAGGGTACGCTGAGACGGCAATGGAGACTGGGCATGGTGGCACATGCCTGGATTCCCAGCACTTGAGAGGTTGAAAACAGAAGAATCGCTACAAGTCAGATCTACATAGTGAGATCCTGTAGACCCTGCCCTGCATACAGGAAAATAAATAAATAAATTAAAATGTAGTGGTCAACGTTTCTACTCAGCACTTTCTTCAGGATCTCTTCACCCATCAGCTCTCACATATGAATGCTGGAATTACCCAGTCGACTTCCAAAATAATGCTGGCTTAATTATGACTAAAATGGCATTGCATTTTAATATTTATTAAGAAGAATAAAAACCATCACAATATTGTGTTTAAGAATACGTTCTCATTCAAGTTCAGTATGTTTTCAGATTAATGTCTATTAATGTGATTTCTTTAAATAATGATAATGATAATTAATGTGATTTATTTAAATATTTTTACTAGTTATGGTTTTGAGTACAATTATAAATATAATTTTCTTATATTTATCAATTTTCTTATATTGGTTATTCTTAATTCATGTCAGTAAGATTTTGTATGCATTTTCTGTTTTGTAAACCTTATTATGTTAATTCAGTGGTCTTGATTTTTTAAATTTTATTTTAAAGAGGAAAGAAACAAAAACAAATAATAACAAAGACAAAAACAAAGTGCCATAAGACAATACAAGTGGCACAGAATTTCAAAACAAAAACAGGAAATTAACAATGATTGTCACATTACATATTGTTTTTTTTTTTTTTTAATTTTTTATTTTTTTGAGAGAGAGAGAGAGAGAGAGAGAGAGAGAGAGAGAGAGAGAGAGAGTGGTGTGTGTGGCCAGCTCAGCCCACCAGGGGGCGGGGCTGGCTGGCATGTGGTGCTGGGGGATTGAACCGCGGTCCCTGATGCCTTGCCAAGCTTGTTCCAAGTAGGTGCTTTAGACCACTGAGCCATCTCTCCAGCCCCCACATTACATATTGTTATCTACAAATTTGTTGCTCAGACTACCAGACGTAGGCATGTAAGATTGATCAAATAGGTAAAACGTTAACTTTTAGTTTCCATAAACTTTGTGAAGTTTTTGTCTTATTTATTTATTTATTTATTTATTTATTTATTTTTCAGAGAAAGAGGAATTGAATTCAGGTCCTTGAGCTTGCCAGGGAAGCCCTTATTCTACTGAGCCATCTTGTCTTCCCCTGTCCTTTTTATTTTTTTAAATCTATTTTATAGAAAGTGTAAAAATACTAGATAAGATAGGTAATGATATATCTTTTAAAAGAACAAAACCCTCAGAAAAAACAAAATGAACAATATTCAATGGTGGTTGCTATAATTAACATTGCTGTCTTCCATGTGGTTGCTTGGATTACAGATATTAGTATATAAAATTGATCAAAATAATAAATTTAAACATTCACTGCTACCTACAAAAAACTGATAGAAATTAGTAGTAGAATCATTAGACTGTTTTAGATTTCATTGAAAGATTAGTGTCTCATTGAAAAAAGTGCCAAGTGTTTCTTCTCCAATTATCAGCCACTTCCACCTACTTGTTGCACCCAAGACCTCTCTCCAGCCAGACCCCCAGCCCTGTGCCAGACCTCCTGTGGAACCTTGCAGCAGAACCCCCTGCAGAGAGGCTAGGAGCCAGACCCACCCAGCTAATCCAGGAGTTGAACATCTTGCCAGAGTGGCACAGTGGGTTCACCTCTACAAGCAGCAGCATGAAGAAGCTGAGCACAGCAGCCAGACCAAAGCCAGGCACATGTGGACAAGTTTAAGGTTGGTAGATCCGGACCCAGTAAGCTGAGACACTTTATTGGACTCAGATCTATGAGAGTGTCCTCTCTTTTTTTACTCTTGATCTACAAAGGAGGCAACAGGTAACTGGGTGAATGAGTCTACCTGGAAGACCCCCAGTACATCAAGGGGAGGTGATTAGACAGAATTTAGTAGAACTAACTTAAATATAAATTCTCAATTTAATATTTTGTTAGCTGCACAGACATAATGTCTGCTCTTACTGCCTAAAATACAAAGCCATTAGTTAAAAAAAGGTTGCGAACTACTAAATGTCAATACTCATCATTAATGCTCCTAATTGTAGTTCTATAAATACAAAACTAAAACTGGTTTAACTGTATAATCTCTTGGGTAAGAATTGTGGTAGGTGCTAAGGTTATATCTGCACCAAAGCTCTAAACCAAAGGTCAGAGGACAGTACTATATAAAATGACAAAGAGAAGGAGCAAACTGCAATCTCAGGCCCCAAGCCTACCCAGAACAAATGCAGAGACACTAGCACAGAAGAAATTGGGAATCACACAATTGAAACATCTGAATTAATAGAGTCTGAAGTAAAGAAACAACTGCAGAAAGGTATAGAAAAAATCAGATCAGAAATAAACTCTGAAATAAGAAAAGAAATCTCTGAATTAATAGCACCTGAAGTAAAGAATCAACTGCAGAAACATATAGAAGAAATCAGATCAAAAATAATCCCTGAAGTAAAAAAAGAAAGGATAACCATAACGAAAAACATAATAACTTCTTTTAAAGAAGACACTGATAAAAATTAGAGGAGTATAGAAAAATAATGGAAATCTTGAAAGAACAATACAGGAAAGAAATAGATCACATGAAGCAGAGTCAAAGAGATATAGAAGAAGATAAAATCTGAATCACAAGCTTGCAAAACCATTTGAACGAAAGTGAAGACAGAGTTTCAGATCTTGAAGACACCATTGCAGCTAGTGAAAAGGTAAGAAGAGATCTCTTAAAAATAACTAGGATGCAGAAAAAAAATAATTAATCATCTGTAAGACCTTGCAAAGAAAAAAACATGAGACTAATAGGCATCAGTGAGAAAGAAGTAGTCAATACAAATAATATGAAAAGAATATGTGCAGAAGTAATAGCACAAAACTTCCCAGATATGGGGAAACAATCTGACATTCAGATAACCAAAGCATTCAGAACTCCAAATAACATCAACCCAATTAAAATCACACCGAGACACATAACAGTCAAGATCCCAGAAATCCAGCACAAGAACAATATACTAAAAGCTTCTAGAGAAAAGAAAAACATCACATTTAAAGGAAAACCCATCAGAATGACAGCCGACTTCTTTTCACAAACCATGAAGTCAAGAAGAGCATGGAACAGAATACTTCAAGTCTTCTATGAAAACAAATTCCAGCCCAGACTACTATACCCTGCAAAACTTTCTTTCAAGTTTGATGGAGAAGTGAAATACTTCCTTACAGAGAACAACTAAACCAACCCTACACAGACTTCTAAAAGATGTTCTAGAGAGGGACCAAAATGACCAGAACTACATGAATGAGAACAGAAAGAACCTACGAAATAGGGCAAACAATTAAACAGGAGAAAAAGAGATAAACGAGAGTAGGTAAATAAAATGTCGATCATAAGTCAATACATCTCAATTATTTATTATCAGTTAATCAGCCAATAATGTTCTTCTCATAGTCTTACTAAACCTACTATTATTTTCAAAAATACAAAAAGCACCTTTAGACAGATATGTTATTCCTAAATATGGATGTATGTGGCTCTAGAGAATTATAACTACATATAACTCTGGCTCTCATGCTTAAGTAGTGGTTCTGACTCTTATTTAGAATCACTATGGGTACCTGCCTTACCTTTCTCTGCAGACTTGCAGAGGTTTGGAATATTTGTGAGTGTATGGAAGGTACATTCAAGGATGGGAAATAATCCTGGTTTTCATAACTGGAAATGCTGGTCAGATTCATGCGTTTTTTTTTGTTTTTTGTTTTTTTGTTTTTCCTTTCTTCTTCTTCTTCTTCTTCTTCTTCTTCT
>NW_004524579.1:17617446-17639141 GCF_000260255.1 Octodon degus | reverse complement strand
TTTTTTGCGGAACCGGGGATTGAACTCAGGCCCTTGCACTTGCCAGGGAAGCGCTTATTCCACTGAGCCATCTCCCCGGCCCCTGCATGTGTTTTTGATTGTTAAAAGTATTTTAGCAGTGAATATCTGTTGGTTAGAATGAAGGATCTACTCCTTCTACTTAAACCCCATAACTTTAGAATCTCATTTCCATATAGTTAGATAAAGAAATCCAGGATGTATTTGAAAAGTCTAGATGGCTTCTGGAAAATCTGATGAAACTCATCATGGTGAAAAGCACAGATTCCTCCAACTGTACTACCCTTTCTTTAAAAAAAATTGAAAACACAATCAGGCTGATTTGTTTCAGATTGTTTTATGATAAGTAATGAATAACAGTAATCATTCAGTGAATTCAAGATACTAACTGGGCAAGTGTAAGTACATGGAAAAAATTTATAAATATTCATGAATATCACATATATGTACTACCCCTACAGACTCAGAATATATTATATTTAGTTTCATAATATATATTCAGATATATACGTACACACGCACACACGTTCAGTGATATATCAAAATTTAAAACTCTAGAGACAGGCAGCAATTCCGTATGTTGTGAAAATGGCTCTTGTAATTTTCTTTAATGTGTGTATGTGTGTTTTTTGAGTGTATGAAATGAGTAGAGCAGTAATAAAGATGTATACAAGAGTTTAGATTTCAGGAAAAGAATATATATGATGTCTTGGAACAGACTTACAATCTTTTAATTCTCTCAATTACTGCAGCATCTAGATTAGTTAATGTTGATGGTAAAATTAAAAAGTAATATTGGAAAATAATTGCTTCATGGAAAGTACTGAGTTGGTTATTAATGAAAATAAAACTTTTACATTTGAGTAGGTTAAGGCATTTGGCATTCTGTATTAAAGAACATAAGGATCAGGGAGCCAGTGTAGCTGTCGTCAGCTATTTGAAAGTCTGTCACATAGTGAAGGAAACATGGATCTATGTGGCTGGGGAATACATATCAAAGCCAAAAGGTAGAATTTTTGTGGAGAAAAATTCAGATTATAGCCATTTGATTGTTCCTTAATCAGTATGTCTACCATAGCAGCCACTGAGCTTCTTGTTATCAGAGGTATTCAAGTCAAGTGATGAGAAAAGCATTTTAGAGCCGTTACAGAGGATGAGATTAGATATCCCACAGTATCTTTTGAAATTACATCTGCGGTTATATGAGAAGTCTGCACACAGACCACTTTGCCTTTCTTCCTTGACAATAAGTTCCATTATGTTCACCCCTTAAAGCCTGTGCAATCAGAACCAACACCCTTCTCAAAATTCAAGGGTTTTCTCAGCTCCTTTATCCCCTTGGCTATCATAACTTCCTGTTTTGAAGAAGAGAGGAAAAAAGCCCAAAGGTATCATACACTTCAAAAAGCTCTTGAAATATAACATTTTGATGACTTAAGAAGTAAAACAGTAAGAAATAAGTATGGATTAAATGTCTCTTAAATAAATGGGTGTTAAAAATTGATGGAACAACACCTGGCAAACGGCACTGAGGATTTTGCCAAACCCCTACTATTTGAAATATTCTTTGTTACATTTGACAAAGTCAACCCCGCTGAGTGTCTCGAAAGATATTGCCACTACAGGTTGGCAAACCAACCCGTAAATACACAGTCCAAGTTTTCAAACAGTTTCTTCAGTTTAAAAGCAAAATACAATTCTACCCTTCTGAGTGAATGAGAGTTTCCTGAAAATCTTCCAATTAGCAGCAATCAATTTGGAAAAACCCAGCTAAAAAAAAAATAGTAGCTCTGATACCATTATTGCCCTAAAAAGCAGAAACCCATTCTTCAATTTTACATACTGCCTTGCACTATTCTTGTAAATTTTGTTTGTGTGGCTATTTCTCCATAAAGAAAATGATTACATTATATGCTTTGCTCTTCCTCAAATCGTAGCATGGTTCCTGTAACCACTATCTTGTTCTTTCTATTGCTGATTCTCTTTTTCTCTTTTTTCTTTCTTGCACCTGTTATAGTCTATTCTCTGTTGATTAATCTCTTTTCTCTTAATCCACGTGGTCTTTGGCATAAGGTCCTTCAGTTTGTCCTTTTCCTTTTCTGTAATCTGACCCACAGGCATGCCAGCAGGATCCTAAGCATGCAATGGCACTGAGAAGTGACTGGTAGACCAGAAGCCAAACATCACAGATGTTCAAGAGAAGTCCTACTCACAGTGATGATGGGATTATTTTACAAACCCTAGGCCAACTGCTGAACTTTCATTTGTGAGAAATAAACACTTCTTTACTTAAGGTAGCTTTATTGTTAATTAATTAGTTTGTATATGATCAAAGAGTTTGGATGTGATCAATTTTTTTTCCAGTTGATTTATTAAGAGAACGAAAAGAGTGTGCTAGAAAGGAGCCCCATTTACCTATTGAGCTCAACCTGATATGTGCTCTGGAAAATATCAGTGCATCCTAACATATAGGTAATGTTTTTCTTTCTCAGTTCTCATATCACCTCTGTGATATTTACAATAGCAATGTGATTACTGGATTGTTTGTATCTTTCTCTTATTGCATTGAAGTGGCGTAGACAGAGAACTGACAAAATGTCAGAGAAAACAAAATGTAAGAGCCAATCAATTTATGATGAATGAACTTATTGATATAAGAAAGGTTCAAGAAAGAAGACAAGTAAATGGCTCCTAAGATGAACGTGTGGCAGCCAATCATGTGGCTTGCTGTTCTGAGGATATGAGCAAGGATGTACAAGGGAGAACCAAAATACCAAGAGGCTACCAAAGCAACACCTGCAAAGACCTGTCATGTGCAGCAGTCACGAGTCACACTTGGCTATTGAGCACGTAAATTGGGACTACGCTGAACTCAAATACATTGGAAGCATAAAATTCACAACTTATTTGGAAGCCAGAGTACAAAAAATGAATACAATGTATTATACTACAAGTTTCATATTGATTTTATTTTAATGATATTTATGGATATGATGTATTATTTATAATTAGAAAAAATAATGTAGCTATTTGAAAATTTTAATTTGTGTATATGGCTTGTATTTGTCCCATTTTATTTTTATTTTTCAAGTTTTATTTATTTATTTAATTTTATTTTCTATTTTTTTTTTTAATGTATTTGGTACAGCGTCTCACTACGCAGCTCCGACTCATAGTGATCCTCCTTTTTTCAGCCTTCTCAGAACTGGGATTACAGGAGTGCGTCACCATGCCTGGACTCGTTGCTGGCTCAGTGTGCCCTGAGGGCACGGGGGCTGGCGTGGCATGCGGACCCGGGGATCAAGCCCTGTCCCTGCGCTTACCGAAGCAGGCACTTAGTCGGCTGAGCTATCTTGCCAGCCCTGTTTTTATTTAATACTTATGCAATAAATTGAAAATCTGAAGGTTTTACATGCAGAGATATTGAGATGTAATTGGCATGAAGGGAAGATACTGAAGGTGAGAAATATCAAAACGTTTTCTTTAGCACTTTGATCTTTGCCTCTCCGAGCTGCCCTCCAGTTGTAGCAATAATACAATACTAAAATAGCTCCTTCTTAATGCATTCCAGCATTCTTTGCTATGCTCCTAAAATATTGATGGACTTTAGAAGTAAGCCCTAAGTGATTTTCATTGTCATTTGACACATGCGATCGGTACAGTCTAATAAACATCATTCCGTCGATTACCGCTCAGATGAGGGCGGATGAGCTTTGCCGCCATGCTTCCGTTCCCACCTCTCTCTACGTACATGCCAAACTTCTGTGATCTACTAGCATCTAATTTTCTGTCTCACTATGTATAAATATCATTTTAAAGTCATTTTTCAACTCGGCACTCCAAGGAAGTTTTACAGAGTTTAAAAGCTTAAACACAAAATGAAACTTTTTTTTTTCTTTGCCATTTCTGAGCCATATTTTCAGTGCTTCCCGATCTGCACCTGGCCTAGATCACAGAGAACCAACTACTTGCACACCTGAGCATAAGGTCTGAAATAGAATTTAGCCTTTCTGCCCACCTCATCTGTTTCTGCTTAGGCCACCATGAGTGTGCTACAAACAGGGCTACACACTGAAATAGCTCAACCCCTTCTCTCTTGTTCTCAAGACCTGCGGCAGAACGTGTCCACGATGCACTATTTGCAGACAGGTGGCTGTCCAAAGCACCCCACACTGTTCTCATGTTCCTCTGGAAGCACACGTCCTTCAGCATTTCTGGTAATTCAGAGCATTACCAGGTCTCAAGCCCAAGCTGGGGAGACTTTTTAGGACACCCTGGTGCTATATAACTGAGTTGTGTATAGAAAAGACATCATCTGTCTTGGGTTCCTTTCCCTAGGCTTCTGTTGCTTCTTCCATCTGTTCACAAGTGAAAACCCATCTTGATGGAACTTGGGTGTGGGACATTGCCTCACTTGCCTCGGATGAGTGGGAAGCCAGTCCATGGTGAATCTGCGCCATTCCATCATCCTGGCAGTTGTTTAAACAAAAACGGTAACTCGAACCTTGACTCCCCTCTTCCTCCCACCTGAAACTACTACAAATTATAAGATTATGCCAGTTCTGCTTAGGAATTTTGTTCTTCATTACTGCTTTTTAAAATAATTGTTTTGTTATTTGCTGTCTAGATTACTAAAGTGCATTCAAATTTTGTTTATTCCCATCTCATTCTATTTATTCTGTGACTCTTTCTATGACTCATTTTATTTTATTTTTGGAATGTAAAATTCCCTAAATAACCTTAGTATAAAATCCAATTTCATAGGGCTGGTCAAATAGCTCAGTGGATTAAAGTACCTGCAAGCAGGCATAGGGGCCGGGGGTTTGATCCCAGCATGCCATGCTGACCCTGCGCCCGAGGCATGCTGCGACAGGAGATTGAGACTGGGAGTGGTGGCATGTGCTTGTAATCCCAGCTCTTGGGAGGCTGTAAACAGGCAGATCACTATGAGTCCATCTAGTAGTGAGACCCTGAACACTATGTAGACCTTCCCCTAAAATACAGAAATAAATAAATAATTAAAAAATCCAATTTCATAATAAAGTTTCAAAGCATCTTGATAATACTTTCTTCTCTACACATCTATTTTGTTCTTCCCGTCTACTTCCCATACCATGCTCCAGTCAGACATTTCCAATGTTTTGTGAAAATATTCCTCTACCTATTAACTCTCATCTATTTGATGCACATCTTATATTTCTAGAACTCTCTGGGGATCTATATGCTCTTCATTAATTCATTGAACAAACACATTCTTAGCATGCATTATATATCTGCTCATTCTGCTAGTGAACAAGAAAGAGAATAATTTTCCTGTGTGCATGCAACTATTAATACACTGAAAGGACACACAGTAATCAATAATTGCACAAATGACTGTATAATATTATGATGATGTCTGCATAAAATATAATTTTTAAATAATACATTAGCAATTTTTATATTTACTAAACATGGAGCACATGTAGTTTACTGGAAAGAAAGCAGAAATACCCCACGCACACACACACACACACACACACACACACACACACACACACACACATCCTTCCAAAAATATATAAATCCACAATAGATATCCCTTGCACAGATACAAAATATAACTGTCTTAATTTAGTGTGCACATGTTGGTTCCTAAAATTAGCTTGCATCATGCTGTACAGAGCTAAAGGGAAAGACAGAATTATGTTTTCTAAGATATTAAAGACATCTATGTGTAAAAGAGCAGAACTAAATTTTACCTTCTCCCACTTAGGAACTGATATTTGAAATCTTATCAGAGTAGTAAACCACTTTGTTTTTTGGACAAATTACCTGATGTGCAGCTTAGTGAGAAGAGCTTTATTTTGGTTCAAGGGTTCAGAGTGTTCAGTCCATGCATGGTAGACTAGCTTCTGGGCAGAAACCGCATAGTGAAATGATATGGTGGAGGAATGCTGTCGAGCCCACGGTGGCCAGGAAGAAGGCAGAAAAAGGATAACCCGGAGGGGACAATTTACAGGTCCTGCCTTCACTGACCTATTGCTTCTCACAGTGCTCTATGTCCTAATAACTATTCAGTTATGAACTCATCAGTCAATTAATGCCCTAATAGTTCTGTGTCTCCATGAGCTAATAACCTTCCAAAAGGGACTTTTAAGGGACTTTTACATCTAAACCACAAAAGTTGACTTGAAGAATCTGAATACATCTCCAAGAGAAATTTACTGTGTGGGAATCAACCTAACTGGCTAAACAAGTTCTCTGAATTCAATAGTCAGAATTAATTTCAGTAGAATATAGACTTAGGCTAGAAGTTTCTAAATGTTCTCCCCTGCTACCACCTACACTGACCTTTGAGTACAACGAGTGTAATCTTTTAGTTCAATTATGGACTATAACAACTGATACAGAATCACATAACCATATCCCTGGAATAGGACCCACATCTAACAGAGGTACCATCTAGCAAATCAGTTGTTTCCTTTCACACATATCATATAAAACTCTCTTTGGGACTTAGAAACTCTATAGGTGTTTGAGCCATTAAAAACACAGAAGTCTTAAGAAGAAGAGGGATTTCCTTGCTACAAAGAGAGAAAAGGAATTGTAGCGCCATGTTTTTTTTTAATTCCAAATTAATGTAGTACATTTGCGCAACTGTATTATGAATATGAGAAATTTCTACAAAAGAAAAACAACAAGAATTACAGTAGGTATAAATTTTTCTCTAGAAAGTAAGGAGTTAGTGTTTTGTTAGAGGAGAAGATCATTATGATTAAACTTGTTGGCTAAGTCTACAATTCTGTGCATATGCAAATGATCACCAAAGAGTGAGACATCTAGAAACACCCAATGTTAAAAGGATAGGGAAGGCTACTCATGTAGCCATAAAATAGGATGACTTGAGATTATCTACCCTACCAAGAAAATCACCTCTTGTTCTCTCTGTAACAGTTAATGCATAGAATAGTCATTGTGTGAGGCAATTTCTGATGCTGGGACAATGTACCTGATGTACACAATTTAAAGGATGAATGATTCACTTTGGCTGAGGGTTTCAGATATTTCAATTTCTGATTAGCTGCCTCTAAGGCAGCAACATATTGGAATGGCACAGCCCAGCAAGCCTGCTCCCTTCATGGCAGCCAGGAAGTAAGGAAAACAGAAAGAGGGTAAGCAAGACAGGGTGGGAGCGCAGAAGGGGGCAGGCTTTCAGGTCACTCTCCTCGGTGTTTAACCCATTGATGAGGCTAGTACCACAGGACCTAATCAACTTCCCAAACCTCACCTCTGCACGTGAAATTTTTGTGGGACATTTTTGATCCAAACCAAGACAGTCTTTCAAAAGAAAACAAAAGTAAACATAAAAATAAATCAGAAAAACACCTAAACAAACCTCATATAACTTAAATATGAGAAGTATCCTAAAGTTGGCCTGTATAATTTTTCCTTTGCTCCCACTAACAGAAGAAGATGTGAGGGAGTGTAGCCTCATTTCTCAGAGGTAATATGTACATGTAAACATCAATGCAGTTCAGCAAAAACTCCAAGAGCACCTATTTCAAGTCTGTAATTTACAAATTAACATACTCAAAATCTGTGAGCAAAAGTGAGGTATATGGAACGAGAGCCAAAAATGTTCTGATTTTCAAAACAATCTTGTAAAAAGTCCCTTTGGAGGGGCCAAAGTATCTGGGAGAAAGTGAATCTTCGCAGACTGAGAAAGGACAAAGCTTGAATCTTTTGCTTTCTCAGGGGCCTGGCTCCATAAACTGTAATTGGGTGGATCCGGAAAGGCTCTCAATTTCTCTGCTGCTCCCGAAGGTGAACAGGGCTCCTCTGTTGACACTGATGATCAGAATACTAGCAGAGGGCAGCACGAGGTGCTTCGCTGCTGTCTCCTGAGACGAAGCATAGCATGCCTTCCTGGGTACAAGGAAGAAAATCCAGCTCATTAAAAAAAGAAAGTTTTCTTTGACATTTTGCTCTCCTTTCTGCACGCTTCCCCTCTTGTCTTCATTTCTCAGCCTGACCCGCTCATCTCACCTCTGCCCAGAGGGTCAACATAACTTCATGGTTGACACTGATTTTTCTAACAGCAGCAATTTTAACCCAGTAAAAAGTATCCCCAAAGCACAAAAGGTATCAAATTAAAGCGCCTCTCCAACAACTTGATTCTGTGGCTAATTCACAAAGGCATAAAGTGAAAAATGTGTTGTTTTGTTCTTGGCTTTTGTGAACAAGGGGATGATCATGTGCCCTTGTCTCACCCTCTGGCTTTTGTGAATAATCACTTTAAAAATGTAATGTTTCTAAATCAAAGGTTCACATCTTGCATGTGTTCCATAGTCTAATATCTACCCGCATACATTTGCCACTAATTATTTTCGTGCACAACTATACATAAATTCAAATGCAGGCAGTGATGCGGTTTTTTTTCTTTATTATTCCTTCAATTTATCAGAGAAATTTTCAAACATTATACAAGAATAGATATAATGTAATGAATCATCATAAACACTTCTCTAGGTTAAAATGTGACCAACAAAACAGAAGACCCAATGATATTATGGGCTACTGGACTCTTTTAGAATATTTTGATGAGTTTACACACCTATAATATTCAACAACGGAACTTAAAAAAATTGGGATATAACTATGAATGTCCATTTTATATCTGTGTATTCAAAGTGGTTGGGATAGGTATATAGTTGCATTCTCTTAATGAATGGAATGATTTGTTCTAATGGTGTTTGTAAGTAGGATCACAAGTCTGCATGTTGTACAGCAATTAACCACTAAGAAGAATATATGCAGTGTATTATTTGTTGAAACTGTACTTTCGATTTGATTTGAAACTGTCTCATTGCTTTATGTTTATCAATAAAACTTTGAAAAGAAAAAAAAATGTGATCAACACATTTCTAGATTTCTTGCATCTCTATCCTTTTTCTTCCCTCCCCTCATCCCATGTTATTTTAAATATAGGTCCCAACCAACATGAGTTTTGTTTATATATTCAAAGTGAGGAATCTCAAAAGAAAAAAGTTACCATACATCTATGAAATGTGAATAACTTAACACTAAACCTGTCTTTTATTTCAAGGTCCAATATTTTAATTATTTTAAGATATTTAAAATTACATTTATTTAATCATAGTTCAAGAAAGGCTCATGTATAATTGTGGTTAACATGTATTTAATTCTCTTCCAATGGACTGAGCATTCTGTTACTTTCAATTTTTTTTAATAAACAGCAACAAGAAAAATATTTGAACTTAAGTGTGTCCCAGTCTACATTTTTCAGACTAGATTTTTGATATTATGATTTCATATTTTTCCACTTCCTTCATTTTCTAAAATTGACAAGTTTTTTTTAATGAAGAGTTTGGATCAGACTCAGGCTTGATCTTTTCTTCAGTGATACTAGTTAAATGATGCTGTAAATTTCCATCAGAAAGCTATAATACTTAGCTATCTTTCTTTACAATGTTGTGCTTTTTTCCCCTCAAATTTGAATTTGCCTATGCTGTATCTTATTTTCCATTTTACTTATTAGCACTACATTTTCTTATCATAAGCCTAGATAGCTCATTTTACATGATTATATTTCTAAAGCTGTCTTCTACACAAAATAGAAATGATATGATGAAGAAAGAGAGGTAGAAGTGATAGGGAAAGCAATGGATTGTCTCACAGGAGCTAATAAACATTTTACGTCTTAACTCTAAAAAACTAAATCTGTCTTGTGAGGGATACAGGCAACCTTGGCACTGATAATGGGCGTGGCTCTATGACCATCTCCCCTATCTAATATTTCAGCTCATATTGCACCCAAAGAAATTTGCCTAACTCTGCTGGCCTTTTTTAGTTGAGGTCAGCAATACAAATGTCTAGTATTGTGTGATTTTGAACACCTGAGTAGAATACATGCACACACACACACACACACACACACACACATACACACACACACACACACACACATGCTTTTTATAGAAGCACACATATATGGATTAAAATAGACAAGCCTCTTCCAGCTTGATGAAATTTTGGTTTGAGCATGCCATATAATCAGTACCCAAGTTAAAAAAAATATTGAATGGCACCATTAAAATAAGTACCTCTTCCTCTCCTTCAGTAGCTCTTTTCCTTTCACGAGTAACCATTATTTTGATTTCAAATAACATATGTCAATTTTTGCTTATTTTGGCTTTTATAGAACTATGTACCATAGAACTAGTACTATAGAACTGCATATCATGTAGAACTATGTACTACAACATAGAAGTGTGTACTATATTCCTGTTGTGGCTGACTTTGCTTGCTCAATATTCTGTTTATAAAAATTATTTGTAGTGTTACATGTTGTTCTCTAGTGAAGTTCTCCATGTAGTTCTCTTTTTTGATTACATAATAATTTAGCTATCATGCTATTGATGTTTAAATTTATCTCTAATTTTTGAGTATTATTATAACAACATTTTATTTGGCATTTGTGGAATACATGCATACATTGCTTGAGGGTCTGTATCTTGGAGTTAAATTTATGACATTAAAAATCTTTCTGAAATCAAGTTTACTTGACATTGCTAATGAGCTTTCTATTAAAGTTATACCAACTGCCATCTCCAACAACAAGATATGAGAATTCTAAATTCATTTACACTTGGGCCAGCCAGATAACTCAGTGGACTAAAGCGCCTGGTTTGGCAGAGCGCACCAGCTGGTGTTTGATCTACAGCTCCATGGCCTGCCACTCTGGCCCCACCTCTAGGACACACTGAGACAGCACCTGAGACTGGGTGTGGTGGAGTGTGCCTGTAATCCCAGCACTTGGGAGGCTGAAATCAGGAGAATCACTACAAGTCTGATCTACATAGTAAGACCCTGTATACCCTATATATTCTATCCTAAATACATAAAAAACCCCAGATAAATTCATCCACACTTGACTATATTTGGTGGTCTTAGCTTATAGGCATTTTACCAATTGGCATCATTCATCTTTACCTAAATGTGTACTAAAGTGAAAGCTTTAGATTCAGGGGTTAATTGGATATCTCCTTTTATGCATTGCCTATTGAGTCTTTTGCCCATTATAATTGGGTTATCTATTGTTTTGTTGATAGTTCAAGCTTTCTGTTAAAGTTTTAGATCATTGTTGTATCTCAGAATAAATAAATGCAAAGTATTACCAGAAAGAGTAAAAGTTTAACTTTTGTAGCTTTCATCAGTTTTTACACTGTTAAATTAGCTGAGCAATTAGCTTTTATTCTACAATTTAGCATTGTTCTTATTGTTCTTCATGACAAAGAGTTTTGCTTAATTCCATGCACACAATTAGAAGTTATCTCTGTAATTCCTTATCTTGGAGTACAAGGATTCCACTGGTTTTCTAGCCACACATTGATAAAGAGAAAATGGCCATCAGAGTCAGTGATTACTTTTGGCCCTGAATATTGTTAATTTTCTTTTTCCTTTGTTCATTTGTATCTCTAGTTAGAGCCCAAATACAAGATATCCTACTTAGGTCTGACATAAAATTAGTTGATTATAAATCAGAATTATGAAATAGATATAAATAACCAGAGTTCCATTTATGAAGTTAATTTATAGCACTTTATGTTTTGATTTATAGAAATAAATCACACAGAAAACAAATAAAAAAGATAAGGAATTTACTGTGCTATAATCACAAGATATCTGTGAGCCTGAAGCATTCACTTCCCCTCCATGGTTCAAGGGCATTGTATAAAAAAGAACAATAATTCTCTTCTTACATAATTTGGGAACAAGGTAAAATACAGAAAAATGTTTTAATGAAAGTGGTATTAAACTTTTAGGTGGGATCGTTAGTCTGCCATATGATTTACAGACTTACTGAATGGTATACCTACAATACACTTTGACAGCAGACTATTTTAAAAGTGATGAGACTAAAGTTTAAATTAAATTAGTCTTGCAACTTCTTATTGCTAGCCAGTTTCTAAATTGTAAATCTTGTCGTATTCCAGTTGTAACTTACAAATACTCAGTTGCAACCTAATACATTTTGTGAAATTCTAATTGTTAATTTTTATTGCAATTTCCATATTGATGCCAAAAGAAAAAGTTAAAGATTTTTAAATTTATTAATGTTTTCAATGTGCATGAATCTAAAACTTAAATATAAGTCTAAGGTTTTACAGGTGAACTGTAGTTGTTTTATTCATTATTCCAAATCCAAAGAAGAGGGAGAAGTTCTTCAGAGAGGGAATAAAAGACAGAGATTTGTTATTTACTTGACTATGTGTTTAGAGGTTATTTTACATAACATAAGAAGTTTGAATTTTATAATAGCTTAGATATTCTTCCACTCATTTCCTTTATTTTGTTAATGGCAAAACCAGCGCACTGGAAAAGCTGGATTTCTGAATTACACACCATGTCCTCCTTGCGAGTGTCTCCCTGGTGAGTAGGAGCCACCGAGGTCCAGGGGCTGAGAGGGAGGTGGCTACTATGAGACAGCAGGGCACTGTCTTCTGAGAGACCACAGGTGGACTGGCCTTTTGGGCCAGCATTTTGACTGTTAGGTCACAAGATATTAAAAACACCCAAACCGATTGGTAATTAATTAAGGCATAGATTAAAAAAATTTAAAAAGAAAAAATATGGTCTTGTCCTTTGAGATAAGTATGAAAAGGAGAAGGAGGAAAAAGGAAAAAAAAAAAAAAACGAAAGGGAGAGGGAAAGAGCAGAAAGAGAAGAGGTGTAGGAGAAAGAGAAGGAAGGACGAGAGGGACGAGGGGGAATAAGAGGCAAAAGAAGGCAAAGCAGCAGCAGCAGTGGTAGATGGACTAGAGAGACACCAAGGACCGACACAAAAATCATCATTAAGGGCATTTAGGTGGTGCTGTGCTTTATATATCAGTGTGCCCCAAGGCTGTGTGCACTCCGAGCGGGGCTTTGTAGAGGTGCTTGGATCCCGGGCCGGGCCGTGGTGCTCATCTGAGAGCTGTCTCTTAATGAGTTTGTGTCCAAGCATCTTTCCGGTGGTGAATCCTGGGGCGTGGCTAGAAAGGCTGTCCCCCCCCCCCCCGTGGTCTGTTGGGCATTCCACAGCATGCAGGGAGCTGCTGCCTCTTTGCACTGCGCCTCCTCTGCTGCTGTCCTCTGGCGTCATCTGACTGTGGACTGAAACCTTTACAATCTGAGTGGAGATAAGCCTCTCCATTTAGATTGTGAGTGCCAGATGTGCCTCAGCAATGAGAAGCACTGGAGACTGTCTAAAAAGCTAAACAAAAAGGAAAATGAAACGTTAGTGGACCCATATAAATTGAAAGATAAAAGAAAGCTAGTTTTTCTTAAACATGCAGGACAAATCTCCTTACTAAAGGGAGTAAAAGGAGTTATGTTCCAAACTATCTTGGAGCAACAAAGAATTATAAAAGAATAGGATAGTTATCTAAGAGTAAAAGTAATAATGTTAAGAGCAGTTAAGGCTGGAGAGATAGCTCAGTAGAATAAGCACTTGCCTAGAAAGCACAAGGTCCTGAGTTCAACCCCCAGTACCACAAAACAAAACAAAAGAACCGTTAAGGCAGAAGGAATTTCTATCTATTATAAAAGTAATTTGCCCAAATGCTATAAGACTCTGTGGAACCCCTACCACACACACAGAAGCTGCCATTTCTGAAAATGACCCCTACGACTATTAGCAAAATGCACAGGAGCAAGGTGAATATAGACAGCCGTGAAGGTGTCTCTGGGCATTCATTGTGATGTCTCGGAGAGGAAAAAGGACAACCCAGCATTGATCCTGTGAAACAAGTTACCTTATTAATAGCATTAAAACCATTTTATCATCATTTATATCACTTGCTTTTTAGCAATGGACTCAATGCCTTGGTTTGTTGGATTTTGACTTTGTTCTTTGGTTCATCTCTTTGGGTCCTTACTTCTTAGTTAAAATGTCTTATTACAATACTGATAAAGCTTCACTGTGGTGGTCTTTTTTGAGACACAAACTACAAGAATGTGGCTTCAAAATAAATATCCCAAATAATCAGCTGTTTTCATTATTGTAGTTACCACCCTGCTGCCAGCCTTATTCTGTAAAACACAGCTCTCAGTGCTGAGTCAAATCTTATATTAGTATATTACAATCATCTCTTAATGGCATATAAATCTTTTGGTTTTGAAATACCATTTTAAAGTTGTCATTAAAACATGATAGATTACCCATTCTTAAGGCATTTAATGACTCAGTGTGAAATTGACCCACTTGCTGGGTTGATAAAGGAGCAACCTATTTATATCTCCTTAATGAACATTAAATGTCTTTCTGGAATGATGAAGTAAAGAATAGTAGTACAAGAGCTTGGAAGCTGGCAAAGAAACGGGGCATATCTTTCAGAGTCACTTTGTGGTCTGGTGCTTCGCACTCTGTGCCACAAGAGAAGCCTGGTATCATGGCATCATTGCAAGAAAGGTTGATGTATTCCTGAAAGCAGAGTGCCCCTAATTTCAACTATGGTACACCAAACTTCCATCACAAGAATGTGGAATTCAGGGAACTTTTTTAATATTTTGTACCTGTATCCCATATCATTGAGGCTCAGAGTATCATCTCTGCCTTGAGCATGATATTACTCCATTTTTTTCTCTTTCTTTTTCAGTAACCACTAACAGAATACAGCATGTGTCTCTGCCCTCTACCCTTATTGCAGTCTTTGACCCAACCTTCCCATTCGTGTGTCTCTACCATCCTATGCAATTTAAATAAAGTCTATTATATAGGACTTTGATCACACCAATCCCCCATTAAAGGTTAAATATCTTCACTTTGTTGCCTGAAGAGGAAAATAACTTTAAGTAATTGACTCTACCTGTGTAGCTCCATTTCTCCCTATTTTTCCTTAGTCTAAATTCCAGATCACCACAGCCAACTTTTTGTTATTATTCACACAAGCTCACTGTCCTCAAAGGTGTCCCTACAAACTAATGATGCTTTAGCATGAAGCAGAAGCACACGGAAGCTGGGTCCCCTCTTCCAACCTGGTAGGTCCCTGTTTACTCTTCCTCATATACCTCTTCCTTTCTTCAAACTCTGTTGCTGTGGGCTGAGATGATCTCCACTCTGTTTCTCTCAACCCAGGTAGCACTGTGAGCCATCAGAGTCACAAACTCTGGCAGGCACTGTGCTCTTGGCATGCTGTGCCTGTGCTCTATTTTGGAAAGCAAAACAGAAAAAGAGGAAAAAGACAATGGCAGGCCAGACAAATAGCTCAGTGGATGAAAGTGCCTGAAAGCAAATGTAGGGGCCATTAGTTAGCCTCGCCCCCCAGGGGATGCTGAGATAGCAATTGAGACTGGGTGTGGTGGCGGGCACCTGTAATCCCAGCACTTGAGTGTCTGTTAACAGGAGAATCACTATGAGTCTAATCTAGTAGTGAGACCATGAACACCCTGTAGACCCTTCCAAAAAAATAAAATAAAAAATAAAAAAAAAGACAATGGCAGAAGTACCACCTGGAAGAATTTTGGTGGTGGTTGATATCAGTGAGGATTTTTCAGAGAACCAGGTCTAGCTGCATACGGCTCACACTCACACATCTACATATATGGATATATGCACAAATGCTGTATGTGTGTCTGTGTATATTAGTATAAACCCAAAAAGCTAAAAAAAATTAAAAACTGTCTACAATTTTATTTCACAGAACTGACTTACACACGTGTAATCACTGAAATGTACTTGTAGGGCAAGTTGTCAGGCTGGAGACTCAGGCGCTGAAGTTAGAGTAGAGAAATCTGTGTTGTCCTTGTGATCTTTTCCCCACCTGGATGAAGCTCACTAGCACTTCGGTGCACTAGTTCCTATATTTGCTAATCTTAAATGGTAAGCACATCTACAATGAATCTTATGGCAGCACCTAGATTAGTTTCTGACTGAATTATTAGGTATGATTATAGCCTAGCCAAGCTGAACATAAAACTAACCATCATTGAGTCCCTAACTATCTATGTGGAAAGAGACTTGCTTAGCAATCTGGATGCCCATGTAGAAATGGTATGCAAGCAAGAACTAAAAGTTTATTGTTCAAGGGATTGAAATTTTGAGATGCATTACCCCAACCAATCTTATCTCAAATGATATGCAAAATATGACTAAAGATCTTTCTAGGCCTGCTTCAAAGAATAGATAAAAGGAGCTTGTAATTAAGCATTAAATGTGGATATGCTAGTATATTTTACTCCTAGGTTGGGATTGGTTTATTATCTTTAGCAATTTAAACAGTTGCTAAAATGTGGAGGATGGTTTAATCTTCCAAGATGAACACACTTTTCATGGAACTCTTTAAAGGTGAATATCCACCCAGCTTCATTTTCGATGATCGTCTCCTCAAAATTAGTGAAGTAAATTTTACTGAGGTTTTAAAAATGTTGTGATTTGGATTAAATAAATCTAGATGGGACATATCTATTAGTTTGGCTTTAAACTCTCCATGTAGTTTTCAAACAGTAAAAGGGGCAGAAAAGCAGCAGTTTCATACTTTCAGGATATTAATCTCAAAATTACAGAGGCAATTGCTTGTTCGAGTTGGTTGACATTTGGCCAAAATCTATGAGCTCATATTCACTGGTATTAGCTATATTTACTATTACTAGAATGAAATTCAAATCATTCAGTGTGTACCCCTAATAATAATCCTGTATGACTAGGGGCTGCTTCCTCAACGTTATTTCCACCTAATTTATAATCAAGATGTTCAATTAATAATTTCAGCACTTTATGCAGTGTTAAGTCAGCTGAAAAATATGTGATTTTTCCACTTTTCATTTTTCACAATGCTGAGGAATGCATAATAACCTGACAAAATGGGGATGCCAGGAAGGCGACGATTATTAACAGACTAATGGGAAAAGAACAGGATTTTAAGGGGGAAAAAAAGCTGAAAATTTGATTGAGTTCTGGAAATATATAAAGGCACAAAATTATTGCAAAATAAAGCAGCCATGTCTATAACACTTTTACTTATTAAAGATTCCTTTGTGAAAGAAAATTGATCGAGAAGTAATAAAGGAAGTCAACTCTCTGTCAGCTTTCTCCACAGATTTGTGAGAGAACTACTAAAATACCCATACTTTTGGGCTTTTCCTAGGATTATTTATTTATTTATTTATTTTTAGAATATTCTTGTCTTTTTTTCTCCATTTTACTTTTCTGGTGTCATTTTCTATAGTTTAAGCTAATTAATTAAGAAAAGTTGCTTGAGGTTTATACAATTCTTTAAAAGTTTGACTAATAGTTGCACTAAAATATTTTTGTCTGTGCCAAAGCATGAAAAGACAAGCTACAACAAATAACACAGTAATTTCAATTAATGAGTAACTAAGTTAATTGCTTTGCAGGCAGGATTTCATTGAATTTTCAGAATCTGATGAGGAAGACAAAAACACCATTCTTTGCAAGTGAAGATTCAGAAAAGTTACATTAAACTCGTTTAAGCATGAGTCAAAGGATTACTTATTTTTAAAGTGAAAATTTCTGTTCCAGGAAACAAGGGTTGCAAGTTTGAAGTGTGCAGACAGTGGGGAGGAGAGAGGTTAAAGAGACAAATGTCAAAAAAAACTCAAGGTCTGCTTTTTTTTTTTTTTCCCCGAACTGGGGATTGAACTCAGGCCCTCACGCTTGCCAGGGAAGCGCTTATTCCACTGAACCATCTCCCCGACACCTCAAGGTCTGTATTTACATATAACATTACAACAAAAATATACAGATGTGTATTTAGCTGAAATACACCAGCCACATTTTTTTAGTCTTTCAACTATTAAAACACTTAAGCTAAGCAATATTCCCCTCTCCCATGCCTTAGCATTCAAGGCAGAGTTGATACAAGAGGACACATTCCACCAATTTATATGATACAGGAAGCATTTCCTTTCTTTAAGCTGATGCAGTTAACTAGGGTTTTACAATCATTCGCATCATAAGGCTGCAATGCAGCTCTTTTGTCATATCTGTGCTTTGGCACAAGAGTAGAGTGCAGATTAATTGGACACTTGAGGGCACAAGGTATTTGGGTGAGTAGTGGTCATAACAGAATAAAATCTTTGAAGACCGGTGGCACGTCATAACAACTCCACCCAGACACCGTATATCCATCTAGATTCTCTTCTGTTTTCTGCTACATACAGCAAGGTCTCAGGCAGAAGGATTAAGTCAGGAGCAGCAATTTACATACCTCATACCCCTTTCCTTCAAAATTCAGAAATTGATTCTTTCTGATCTAGGCTTAGAACAGTGTGAGGGTAATCAGACTGTTTTGGGGGTACAGTTACTACCTGAACAACAAGACTAATGGATAAAATAATAGAATCATACATGATCACTACTTTCAAATGTTTTATTTACTATGGTTTAGAAGTTATTATATGAAGAGGAATTCAGAGAAATGACATATTTACATAGGTAGAAAAATGTTTTAGCAAACATTGAATCAAACTCAACAGTGAATCAAATTCTACATTTATTTTTAAAATGAAGAACTTTTATTTTTAGAAATCTGTAAACTGGGGTCAAGGCAAAGTTATTGATGTTCATAAGCTAACAGCAAATTAGTGAATTATTTTCAAAGACATATTGCTCTATGTCTTACTGTCCAAAATGAGTCTGAATAGAAAATTTTGTTTCCTCTTAAACATTTGAGGGCAATGTGAGTATTTTATATTAAGTTTTTATGTTAAAGCTTTCTGTTAAAGTTTCATCAACTTTGTACATGATTGGCTCCTATTGATGAAGCAAGAAATTCATGGTGGAAATGAATTCCCTTTGTATCTAAAAAGCCAGAAATTCCTTGAAGGATAAAACAAGAGACAACACTGACTGTTGTACATTTTCCAGTGCTGACACTATTGAAAGGAGCTCACATGTTGGACAGAACAGGAAATGTTTTCTCATATTAGGAAGAAAATATAGCAATTTCTTTCTTTCTTTTTTGTAATGTATTTGGTACAGGGTCTCACTACACAGCTTGGACTCATAGTGATCCTCCTGTATTCAGCCTGCAATTTCTTAACTGATATCTCCAGAGCTGGATATTACTGTTCATGTACACCCAGCCGAGCTGTTTTTAATTAGATATTGAAAGGTGGCCTCAATCATTTTCATGGTCAGTTGAAAATACAGTTTTGTTTTCCAAATATTAATAATATTTTTAACAAACTCTCTGGGAAGACTTGTCCACTTTCAAGGTACAATTTGATGGATACCAAAAAACCTGACACTCTCAAATCTCTTCCTCACAAGTGTCACAATGCTTGAGATTAAATCTTCCCATATTGCCACTCTGGATGGCATTTACTTGCCTTGAGTTACTTTTTGAAATGTAAATGCTCTTTATGAGCTAATACTTGAAGATTTGCCAGCTAAATGTGCCCTAGAATTACTCACGGGTGCCTTGGGAGCATGCAACCACCTAAGGGTGAAAAAAGGAAAGAGGAGCCCAGGGAGAAGGGAGGGAAAAACTGACAACCGGGCCTGAGGCCATCAAACAGGAACCTGCAGGGCAGCATGATTTTGCCCAAGGCTCTTTCTGACCTCAGAAAGGACTAGTCACTACAGAGTTCATAGCTATATCCAGAGTTACATTTTTTTTTCACCAACATCACAAGCAGTTTAAATTCACTTTTCCCCCCATATCTGAAAAGATAAAAATTAAGAATTGCTCATATGACGAACACCTTGACCTATTGAAGGATTATGGAAAATCTTTTCTTATTTAAACAATGGCTTTCAAGGCATTTCTCATCTTAAGTCAGGCAAATGTAAACATTTTATTCATCACTATTGGGGTATAAAGTGAAGAATAAGGAACACCTCACAAGAAGGTGGACAGGTGAAATGAGGCAAATCTTACTGTTGACAAGTGACGAAGAACAGTCTTCGTCTTCAGGAACACCTAAGGCAGGTGAGTAGATGTGTCCTGTATCGTAAGTGCTATGATATCTTGCTTACTCTTATGGATTTTTAGTTCATCACAGAAGTAGATCTATGCAAGCCCAGTTGTCACTGTGGATTATGGGGTCTGGGGAAACTGTTGTAAATTCTTATGTGCAAGGAACAAAGAATTAGACACAGTACCAGAATGCAAGAAAAAATGGCAACGTTTATTAAAGCAAAAGTATGCACAGAGTAAGTGGGCTTTTGCAGGCAAAATGCCAGGAGCACAGAGAGTAGAAATTTTGTTCTAGTGTCCCATTGCATGAAGACACCTCCCATCAGGGTCCTACAAAATATGGTCCAAAACCTGATTGACGGGTTGCTAAATCACATGCTTGGAGTTTATCCTACATGTGTTTCCTATAACTCACTGTACTATAATTGTATGTATCAGATACAGTCTGAATGTTTTAACTTTCAGGGAGCTCCAGGGAAAGATTAGTTTAAGGAAGGGGGGGGGGTCTTGTCCCTTGGCTTAGAGTTTTCAGAATTTCTCCAGCAGGCTTGGGGTGTGGCTTCCCACGTAGGAAGCCCTGGAGCAGTTCCCAGGTTCCAGGAAGTGGTGGTAGAATCTCCTTCTGGAGATATTTTTAGGTTCTTTTTTGAACAAAGAATCAAGGTAGTGAAGTTTTAGATATATTAAAGATAGGAAATGAAGGAGGCTCAACAGAACAAATTTGGATCAAGAAAAGGTAACAAAAGAAATTTACACTCCAGCTGAAAAGACTCAGTAGTCCATAGAGTGATAGTATCTGCCCTTTTGTATTCTCATACCTCAGGCTGACATTAAGTCTAGACTGTGCCATCAAAAGCTTGCTCAAGTTCAAGTGAGAAGAGCTAACAACAGCATTCTCCGGCTTTTTCCCCTTGCAGAGGTTAGGGAACTGTTTGGAGTATTGACCAGCCAGACCACCATGCCCTCATCTCCTGCCTGAAAAGAAGGGATGTGGCCCCACAGTGAGAGGAGGGAGTAGTTTCCATGTCTGTACTAAAACTAATAGTGTGCTTCCCACATCCTGCTGCCACCCCATTGCCTCTGAAGTCTGTGTTTCCCTCCCATACCCCTGATGCTGTGGTCCCACAGATCCCTGATGATTTTCTTGCAACCAGATGAGTAAGAACAAGTTTACTCCTCCTCTGTCTCTTGAACTTACACTCTCTCTAACCTCCCTTCTCATGGTAGGAAAGCAAGATTTAAGTTTCTGTGCCTTTATTTTTCCTCACTGTATCTTTTTATTTTTTCTTCTACATATGATTTAGGCCATAACGTTGATCTACTCCACTTTTTACATTTATGAGGAATCCTAATTCTAAATGTTAAATTAGGAAGGTATAATTTTATAGATGCCATTGACTTTAAGCAGGAGCAGTGACTTTTTGAAAGTAATAGAGGATAATTTTCAGCTGCCCATGTATGTTCCAACTAAATAATATTGAGACAAGAAGATGGAGGGACAAAAGGCAAGAGCCTGAGTGAACAGAAGGCCAGGACCTATTTAAACTGAGATAAAGTTTGGGAAATTGGAGCACAAGGGACAAAAGCCAAATTGTAGTGCAAAGGACAAAGACCTAATAAAATCTGCTCATGACAAAAAGGCTCACATCAGCTTCTTATCTTCATTTTTATCTATCCATGTGCCCTTTTTGTGAATGAAAAACTGTACATAAGCCCAGAGTTTCAAGCACTACTTTGGCATCTTTACTTAGA
>NW_004524579.1:17599430-17617266 GCF_000260255.1 Octodon degus | reverse complement strand
AAAGAGAGGAAGTTGGTTGCAAAATCAACTGCCACCTGTATGATGACAATTCCAAAACCTTTCCTTCCTCTAGGGCCTTCTTTACATCTACACCTGTTGACTTCCTGTTCAGAGATCCTAAAATAGTGTTGAGATTAAGATGTCCTGCAATTAATGTGTGCCTCATCTGCATTCATGAAACACAATTTCCTTTGATATAATACTGTTTTTATACTGCTCTATGAGGGTCAAGGCATTCGGCTTCTTTTCTGTCTTTGTTTCCCACATGTAGTCGTTGAATCTTTTCAGTAGTTAATCGGTAAAAATATCCTACAACAGTGTTTTTCACAGTTCCGGAGTATCAGTTTAGCCCTTCTTCTTTTTGTGCAGATGAATTTAGTGACAAATACTTAATGCAAACACAGAACCGTAATCAGATTTCTGGTTATTAGAACTATGGAAATTAACTGTTCTGTTGACTTAGATTTCACCCCACAGTGGCGTTATAGTCTAACAAACTGTTAGGAGCATTTGACTGTTCTTGCTGCCTGTTCTTTTCTCTAGTATATTTTGCCTACTACTTGTTTATATGAGCAGTATAACATGTGACTCTTGTTTTAAACACTTTCATTTATGTAGAGAGATCCACAATTATTTGGGTTTAGAAAACTTCTGTGGTTTTATCCCAACAGATGTTTCTAATTCTATCACTCATTTCCCTTCTGTAAAACCATCACTGTCATCACTACCAGCAGACTTTTCTACTCCTTAAAAGTCCCACATGCTGATTCCAAAATTCTTATGACTAGCTCACCTTTGCTGTCTTGGCTCTGAGATTCTTGCCTCTTCCTCAGTGCCTTTACTTTCCTTCTTTATCCTCACAGTTCTGGTGATTATACTCAGGCCCTTCACCAAGACACATCATGAGCTGTGGGACTGTCCTGCCTCAGGCCATCAGCATGCTGGGACTGGAGATGTGTGCCCTATGCCATCTCCATGGACCCTTCCTAGCCATGCCCCTGGGCCTTCCCAGCGAGCTTTCTTGGCCTCCCCTCCACACTCCTTTCCCTCCCAAACATTAACCCTTCTTTTTAACATTTTTCCTTTTCAAGTCACCATTTACAAATACAGCCATTGTTGTTGTTTCCTTTGTTTAAGTATCACCTTATTAGAATGCAGCTTGTAGAAATACAGGGGGTTTTGTCCATTTTTCCTCACTGCTTATTAATATATGGAATTATTTAAGCTCACATATTAGATTTTTTAAAAAGCACATATCAATAAATAATTTAGTAATCCCACATTATTAAATCACATTATCACACTCAAGATATCTTTTGAAATGAATGAATTGATTAGTTTTCTAGTTACCTTATTTTTATTTTATTTTTTATTTTTATTAATTTTATTGAGAAACAAATAACAATGAGGCAGTTTCAAAACCAATTAGTGGGACAGTTACAATAATTAATACATTATATATTGCTGTTTTCATAGTGGTTATTCATAGTACGAGATGCAGACAGGATATCCTGTCCAAACACTATTAGTACAAATCTTTCTTCTCATTGAATTAAGAGAAAGTAGCTGTATATCTATCCTAACTATTTTGTATATAAAGATACAAAATGGTCCTTCATTTGTATTCCCTTTTATGTTTAGCTTTGTCAGAGATGAGTATTTCATTGCCATTTAAATATTGTAGGTGTGTGAATTCAGCAAAATAATCCAATATAGTTCAGCAGTCCATAATAGTAGTAGCTTATCTGTAGGACTGGCAATGTCAGAAGTTGTTGACTTGAACATTTTACAGCTCAGCATATTAATATGGCTTTACTTCTTATAACTCATTTTTATACTTTTCTGGTGGGTGTTTAAGACCAAGATAAAGCAAGACCTATATATCAAGAAATGTAACTTTCATATTTGACATGGTCAGTCAAATCCCCTCAGAATTTACCCTGAAGCCCTGTACCGCAGCTTGTAGATCTTTTGTCAGTGTCAGCCATGTGGATGAGTGATGGCCATTGCTTGACCAGTTTGCTCTCTGTGAAAGCCTGAGTGAATGTTTTCTCTCCATGTGACTCTTCTTAGGCACACTCTACATCATCGATCACTTTCCTCTGTGGTCCCCTAATCTCCTTGATCAGTAAATTTGGTACACAAATGAGTTACAGGATTAGCCACCTAATTTTTAAATCTAAATTTGCAATAATTAAAACATAAAATAGTACTTATAAAGAACATGAAACTATAAAATCTAAAGAGATTTGTCCATATATGATCTCTTCTGATTTGCTAATTGTTAATTTTTGCATATGTAGTTTCACAATGTCCTTACTTTGGAATGATTCTCCTATCTTTAAATATGACAGAATTTAGTTGCTGAAATCTTGTAAGTGGAATGTGCTAAGCATAATGTTAGTGAAAGAATGTGCTTTCAATTAGAGAGTAGTTTCTATAGATTAGGGAATCTCAATCCTTTGTCAGGCTCCTTTCAGAATCCATTCAGTAAGGACACATTCTAGACTTTGTTTCCTTATACTTTATTTTCTTCATAAAACTTTAACACCATAGATACACTATATGTCTGTGTCAATACCTAGCTATTGCAATGTATAAAATTTTCTCTGTACCCCAAAATAAATTTTGCTCCTTGGAAATGACATTACTAATATTTAGAATGTATACCTTAAATAGTACCATAAATAGCATTAGAAAGCCTTTAATAGGCCCAGCTATATGTAGGCCTGTCTAGAATACATAGTCTTCTACTTACAGGAGCACTTCTAAGAAAGAAGACAAGGTAATTTATCAAATGAAGCCTTAAAACATAAGTAGCAAAGCAAATAGAAAGTCCATTTGAGTTGACTATTTCTTCATCTTAAAAAATGGTGTTACCATTGTTCCTTGGGTAAACAATATCCCTATTAAAGATGTCTATATACTTTCTCTTCTAGTGGATTTTGCGTTTTGTTTAATATTTATATATTTGATCCATTTTAACTGTAGTTTAGAGCATTGTGATAGACATGGGTCTATGCCATATGGAAAGCCAGATTTTCCAGCATAATTTATTAAAGAGGCTATCTTTCTTCCAGGGATTGTGTTTGGTTTCTTGGTCAAAGATAAAGTGACTGAGTATGCTTTTAGTTGGGTTTGATCATCTAACATGCTCCACCAACCCTCATGTCTTTTTTTTTTTTTTTCTGCTAGTACCATGCTGATTTTATCACAGTACCTTTGTATTATAATTTTAAGTCAAGGATCATGATGCTTCCTGCCCTGCCTTTGTAGATCAGACATGCCTTTTCTAGTCTAGATCTCTTCTTGTTCCAGATAAATATTAACACTACAAAAAATTCAGAATGCATGGTCTTTATTTCAATCTGATAAAAGCCAATAGTCAAAATCATACTAAATGGACAAAAACTGAAAGCTTCCATTCTAAAATCAGGAACAAGACAAGGATCCCCACTTTTATTATTCTTTTTTAATATAGTTCTGTGGAAACATTAGCCAGAGCAATTAGATAATAGAAAGAAATAAAAAGAATAAGGGTAAGAAAGTGAAATTATCATTATTGGTAGATGACATGATAATCTACATAGAAGACTACAAAAATCTCATCAAAGATCTTCTAAATATAATAACCAAATTCGTTAACATAGTTGATACAAAGTTAATACCCAAAAGTCAATAGCATCCCACAAACAATAAACTCACTGAAAGATAAATTAGGGAAATCCCACCGTTCACAGTTTCACCCCATAGATGAAATACTTAGGGATCAAGCTAACAAAGAAAGAAATCTATATTAAAAATTACAATACTCTGAAAAAAAGAGATCAATAAAAGATATGTCTTACTCATGAAATGAAAAAACCAACATTGTGTAGGCAGTCCTATTTCCAAAAATGTTATACACATTTAATATGTAATCCTGCTCAATATACCATCAGCATATCTCACGGAACTAGTCATTCTTATACTGGAAAGTGCCGCAGATTTTCTGAGATGTTCACTTACAACACAAATTGCTGAGCTCTCCTCCCAAATTTTATGCTTCACTAAGAATAAATTCCAGCTGAAGAATGTACAGCTCTCATAAGAGTCCAACAGATGCAGATATTGTTTAGGAGACCAAATTTAGAGTACTACCACTCTGGGTAATGGTTGATAAGAAACATTTTCACTCAACATTATGTTTAGAATGTTTTGCTGTTGCAATAACTAGGGATTCTTCAAGGTTTAATTGGATTACTAAAAGTCATGGCTAAATCTCCTCCTTGAAGATATTTCAATATCTTTCTGGTGGATGCAGAATATATATAACAAATCAGAGGTCAGTATGGAGTCTGTTGCCTCCCAGCAAAGTGACTTAATAAAAAAGACTTTTCTTTCTCATAGAATTTAAGGTCAAGAAGATCTTCTAGGAGATATTCCATTTTTTATTTGACAAAGCTGCCTGTTTTATTAGAGTATTAGCTGCTCTATTTCCCTTTACCTCCTGATGCCAGCTAGCTATTATTTCTCAAAGAAAATTAAGGGTAGTGTGAACACAGAAATGCCAAATTGTATGATTTCTTCTAAGCCAGGATTCTAAGTTCCTAGAGATTTACATTCTAAGAATGTAAATAGATGATTATAGATCAAAAAGGGTTGATGGACTTTGATGGAGACAAAAAGGAAAGGAGATGGATATGAGTTCTAAGGTCACAGATGTAAAAAAACATCAAGTGATTTGTACTGCCTTTCTCGCCTTTATTGGATTCTGTTAGTGCCAAATTTAATTTAATTGCATTAAATGTGCTTAGTTTAGGTAGATTTTAATGTTTAGGTGGAGATTGAATGCAAGATATAAATGATTCTATTTTTTGAAGATAGTAGTCAAAAGAAGGTTAAATGACTCTAGAAGTTAAAATAGAAGTATTTTCTAAGTACAAATACATCTCCAATGAGTACAAAACCATTCGGTTCCTATTGGATACCTAACGAGTGTTGTACAACTCAGTCTATCACAAACTGTGCCTTTATGTCTAAAAGGCAAGGCTACAAATTAGCACTGGCTTGCCTTTATTAGGCTCAGGGGTGCTCAGCCCAGAGTAGAACAGGATGGTCTTTTACTTGCATGAACACCTTTAACAAGCAAGACAATATGCAATTTTAAAAGTAGAGCTCAAAGCCTAAATAACAAAGCAAACAGAAAGCCCATTTGATTTGGCTATTTCTCCATCTCAAAGATCATGCTATTGATTTATTGCACATAGATTAACTCTGATCACTCCTGCTCATTGTCTGTGGTAATCTTGTATTTACCTGAACTACTCCACCTGGCTTCTTAGATAACAATGTCCAGGAAATGAGAGAGGCTGTAAAAAAGCTCTGGGTGAAGAGAGACACTATCTTTTGTTTCTCCTACCTCACTGTCTTCTCAGCTTTTCTTTTCCCTGCCTTCTATTTCTATTGGTCAAAGAAAAGAATTACTAGTGTGGAAGTGGAAGTTTCAGATTTGAGGCCAGTGTCACTGGCATTAGTGTTAGTTCCCAACCTATTGTCAACTAAGTGGCAAGTTACTGGGAGGTTGTCCATATGTTAAATTGATCTTTACCTAAAGGCTCTTTGTGGGGAGAATTAATATTTGTCAACTGCTGAAAAGCAGGCATTTCATGTATCCTTATTTTAGTAAGCCTTTGAAGTTGTTTATTCCCATCTTGCAATTGAATAACAGTTCAAAATGACCAGGAAATAAGCCACCTTCTGAATATAGATTCCTGGTTCTCTTCCTTGCAGGATCCAATCTTCAGATTGTTTTGAGTCCCCCTCTCCTTTGTGCCTTTTGAATGGGCATCGCTTCCTAGACTGCTTAGCAAAAATATTTTTATGATTTTAATACTTTTAAATAATCTCTCACATTTATTATACCATGTAATTCTACTGGAAATCCAAAGAGGGAAGCTCATCACTTACCCAGCATCCTCCCCTTTAATAGTCTGCGGACTGCAGTCTCTGCAGTTCATAAGTAAGTAGTTATCTGAGCAAATACACACAATATGTTCACATTTCAAGAGCAACTGGAACACTTGCAGAAGGCAAAAATGATGGCTGCTTCATGGTCTAATTCTCATTGCTAGGCAACTGGCCAACTGGTGACTTCAAGCCCAAGTGTGACTTGCTTAATCGTTCTCTGGGCCTAGAACATTTCTACATACAGAAGCAGCACTACTTATTACAAATGTGTTTGTCTTTTTCAAGAGAAAAATTTCCACTGTTCTGGGCAGGGAGTGAACTTCCTTGTGCTGTGTAAACATGTGCATTATAAAGAAACTCGCCAGGCCCACTGTTATTGGATATCCGTACTCTTGGCAAAGAACTCAGTCTTTCATCTGCAGCACAAGAAGTATTCCTTTAGTTATCACCTTGTGTTGGATACTTACAGAGACCAGGCACTGATCTGGCTGATATCTTCTCCTTTGTTCGAATAATGTGCTCCTCTCATCAATACTTTTTGGGTGCCATCTTCTTCTTAGGGAACACAGAACCAGTAGAATATGCACAGGGCTACAGTTTGCCAGCTTTTCCATTGGAATGGTTGGTGTCACTTCAATCTACTCAGTCCTTCATGGGAGCAGGAATCCCCTTTTGGGATTGGAATTACCAGCTAGAGCTCCCCATGGGTCACTCATACGGCAGAATTCTCATGTTTTTCAATCACTCAAGACAAGTTGTCAGAGCTCATCATTGTGGGGCAACCAGCCACTCTATACAACTCTGACCTGCATACCTTCTTTGCTCTCTTCGTCCTGAAGGCCAGAATTAATCTGTTTTGTCTGTGTCAGTCTGAAAAAACCAAGTTCTTTTATATCATTCAAAATTCAAATCATTTTAGGTGTTTAAAGAAAATCATCATCTTAACATTATTTTCATTTAGTTTGTTTGTATGCATTTTCTGTAATATAAATCTATTCTGAATAAAATTATATGTAGGGATTAATTCACTCATATCAATTAATAATACATAGATGCATGTAGATGATATGCAACCTTAGGTGTTATAATGTACACACATACAGACTCACATTGGTATATATAGAATGTATGCATGCATCTATCTTTGCACCTGTTCTTTTGTTCTCAAATTTTCAAATAAGTAGAGCACTGTGCTGACTGCTCTCAATTTTTAGTGAGACTTTTGAAACTGAAATACAGTAAGATGAATAGCGCTTGCTCAGAATTTTTGCCTGGTATTTATAAATAACTTCAACATTTTGGACTTATGCAACATCTACCTAGTTCTATGATGGTTCATTTTGGTTTCAACCTGACTTAGTCGAAGGCTGCTAGAGAGTGTGTAGGATACTCACTATGTGGGAAGACTGGCCTTACGTGTGGGCAGGAGATCCAAAGCGCCGGGTGGCTGGATGGCACAGACCAACTGAAGTGTGAGGTGAGCTCGCATTCTCATCCACCTTTCCCACATGGTTGTGTTTTCCTGCTGCTAACAGCTGTGGACATCAGTCTTGAGGTTTTTTAGCTATTGATCCCAGATTTATAGCTGTCCATGATGGTTCCAGGCTTTTGCTTTTGGGCTAGGGATGCATCATTGGCTTCTCGCTTGTTCTGAGCCTTTCTACTTCTTAGACTGGGAAGCTACTGGTTTTGCTATTTCTCATCATGCAGCCAGCCACAGTGGGCTTTGTGATCCTATAGCCCAATATGATCCCGTTTTGTAATCACATACATCTTCTCAAAGGTCTATTCCTTAGAATCCTGGATAATTTAGGCTTATAAAACCATGCATCAAAAATCATTATGTAGGGACAACAAAAATTAAATTCACACAGAAAACATTTTCCACCAAAATCAGTTATTGAGCTAGAAGCTAATCCTCCACCCTCCACCCTGCTTGCCCTTGGGCATCTCTCCCTCTGCCACCCCCAACTGAAGCTTCCTAACACAAAGCTAGTATCCTCAGACTGCAATATATCTTGTGTGTATTAACCTACTTAACTTTCTTATGTTAAACTCTTTTTTCCTCTTAGCAGATCTAGATATTAAACTCTGGGCCTCACGTATGCTAGGCAAGCACTATACCACTGATCTCCACCCAAGGTCCATTAATGCTTAAAATTTATCCTGTTACAACTCTCAGTACAAATTATATGTGCTTCTCATTATTTGAAGATAAAGATAAAATGCCCTTAGCATGTCATATGATAACTTTGAAAAACAATCCACAATTTCTTATCCAATCTATTCCATTAAATTTATGCATTCCCTCTTGAGGCCACACTGAACAGCTTGCTTTCCACAGAGAATGCTCACCTTTGCTGTTCTTTTCCTAGTCCTGCCTGACTGTAAGTTATACTCTGTGGATACCCAATGGATGAGCTGATGCCTAAAAGGCAGGAAGTCTTGGGTTCAATCCCCAACACTAACAAGGAAGATTAAATCTAAAAATAAGGATTTTTTTTTTTTTTGTGGCTCCGAATGCCTTCAGGGCAGGTTTGGCTAGCTTCAGTTGTGGGGATTGAACCACAGCAAGCTGAGCCTGACTGCTAGAGATTATGAGGCCAAAGAGAAAAGTGATTGATGATGTAGAGTGTGCCTAAAGAGAGTTACATGGAGAGAAAATGTTCTTTCAGGCTTTCACAGAGAGCACATTGGCAGAGCAATGGCCATGACTCATCCACATGGCTGACACTGACAAAGGATGTACAATCTGAGGTACAGGATCTCAGGATAAATCCTGAGGGAATTTCACTGACCTTATCAGACCCAAAAGCTACAACTCTTGTTGCATAGGTCTTGCTTTATCTTGGTCTTAACCATCCAGCAGAAATTATAAAAACGAAGTATAAGAAATAAACCCATGGTGTTATGTTGAGCTGTAGGGGACTCAGGTCAACAATTTCTGACATTACCAGTGAAGTGGAAGACCCAATACTATTATGGACTACTGGACTCTTTTAGAATATTTTGCTGAGTTAACACATCTATAAGATTCAAATAATGGAACTAAACAAAAAAAGGGGATACAGATGAATGTCCATTTTGTATCTTTGTATTCAAAATGGTTAGGATAGATATATAGTTACATTCTCTTAATGAATAGAGGGATTTGTTCTAATAGTGTTTGTAAATAGGATATCATGTCCGCATCTTGTACAACAATTAACCACTAGGAGGAATGTATGCAATGTGTTAATTATTGAAACTGTCCTACCAATTTGGTTTGAAACTCTCTCATTGATATTTGTTTCTCAATAAAATTGTGGGAAAAATAGATATATTTCTGCTATTCCCTCAAAATATATTCATTTGTCCAATCTTGCTTAAATATATCTTTTCATCTGAGCAACATATTTGACCATAAAAATAGGTAATATAACAATTATTGTTAATCAGCTATTCCTGTTTTGAAAATCTGTAACATATGTATTGTTGTATGTTACCCTGTTTCTGCCATTTGTTTTTGCTTTTGGTTTTACTCTTCAAAATTAAATTAAAAAACAGAATGACAAAAAACAGGAAGAAACAATAAAAAATGAAAATAAAATGAGTAAATAAATGTAGATTCTGATCTCATTTTCTAGCTTACATGCTATCTGCTTTATGAGTTTTCTCTGATTTTTTATACACTTTCATAACAAGCTGTCCATTTACTTATCTATGTGTATTGAGCTATTTTCTTTTCTTTTTTTTCAGAACGGATTAATAGTATAGTTTCAATAATTAATACATTGTATATTGTGATCTTCTTAGTGGTTATCCACAGTACAAGATGCAGACAGGATATCCTATCCAAACACTATTAGTACAAATCTTTCTTCTCATTGAATTAAGTGAAAGTTTGAGCTATTTTCTTATCTGAGAGGTTCAGTAGTAGAAATGACAGATTCCATTCTATCACAAAACTTGCATTCCAGTTAGAAAAAATGGATGAGGATAATGCAAAAATGTAGGAGATAAATTGAAGCAATAATAAGGAATACAGAGAGTATATAACAACTATGAGAGGTTACCTACCCCAGAACAACTAGTCAGAGCCTTAATCAAGAACAGTATCTATTGCAAGTGCAAATAAAATCAGAACTAACAAAATGAATCAGACAGGTCAGGAGCTAAGGGAAGAACGTTTTAGACAGGGATGATGGGGCTGAGGCTGGGGAGAAGGCAGTAAAAGATTCAGAAATATTTATTTTAGGTACAGAAATGAAACATAACTAGAGAGCAGAAAATTAAGCGTAGTAGAGAATAAAGTCAGATGTTCAGGCACTTTCTAGGTCACGTGAGACATTATATGCTTTGTAGGCTATGGAAGAAGTTTTCATTTTGTTCTAATTGAAATAATAAGCAATTGGATGGCTGTAATTTTGCGCATGAGCCAGTGAGGCTGGGGAAGACAAGAGCTGATATATGCAGTTACATACTCCAAAAGGTACTCTAGATTTGTGAAAGTGGTGCAGAATGAACTAAAGTAATGTGCAAGAGGACCTAGCTTGCAGGAAATTCCAGCACTCATTTGGCAGGTGCTGGTGTTTCGGACTAGAGTTACAGTACTGCAGATGGAATGAGTGAATGGGATCTGGGCATATTCCAGAGGTGGCATCAATAAGACATTGATGAACCAGGAGTAAAGATTGACACCATCATGAGTTCGGCCAATACACTGGTAGGAGCTCTCACACTGAGTGAAGGGGCACTGATGGCAAAATTGTAGCTAGGGAGCAAGATGTGTCATAGGTACATCTTGGAAACAACCCAAATGCCCATCAGCTGGAAAATAGATAAAAATATAGTGTATATTTATACAATGGAGTGTTACTCAGCTACAAAGAAAGATAAATTGATGATTTTATAGGCAGATGGATGGAAGTAGAGGCTCTACTTGTAAGTGACATAAATCAGACCCACAGGTGTAAACACCTTATTGTCTCACTAGTCTAGGAACTTGGAAGAATAAATAAAATATGAAAAGTACAATAGATACTGTGAAAGGGAAAGAAACAGAACGTAAGGGATGAAAAACAATTGAGATGAGAGAAAGGAGAAAAGATAGGGAAAAAAGGATGGAGAAAAATCACATATGCATATACTCAGGATGATGAAGATGCTCGTACTCCTAATTGCTATTGGTCTTTTGTTCTTTTTTAAGGTAACAGTTAATGCTTAAGACTTTTACTTTGACCAATTTATGCTAGTATCTTTAACCTAAGCAACTACACTGAAGACAGCAATGTGCAATTTAACAACCACTGATGAATAGCTATCATCTTTTTTAACATGTGTATTATTTCTAATATCTTATCTATTATCTTTATACTATTATTATTATTATTATTATTATCATTATTGCATTTAGGGCAGGGTCTACAGGGTCTCACTACATAGATCAGATTCATAGTGATCCTCCTATTTGCAGCCTCCCAAGAGCTGGGATTACAGGTGCATGCCACCAAGCCCAGTCTCAGTGAGCCCCAGGGGCAAGGCCAGCATGGCAGGCCCAGGGGATCGAACATCTGGCCCTTGTGTCTGCCTAAGCAGGTGCTTTAATCCACTGAGCTATTTGGCCGGCCCTTTATACATTTTTAAAAATAAATTTAAAACCATGAAAAGGACAGAAAAAAGTCAAGATTTATGGAAAGGAAGAGTTAATGTTTTAATTGTCTGATAAATTTTTGTGCCTATATGTGGTAGTGTGAGCAACAAATTTGATGATAACAATACAGAATATAATATTCTTTGTTAATTTCCTATTCTTGTTTTGAAATTCTGTACCATTTTTGTTTTTGTATGTCTCTGTTTTTCTCTTTGTTCTTTTTATTTGTTTTTGGTTTTTTCCTCCTTAAAATAAATTTTAAAATGTTATTATGGAAGAAAAATTCAAGAATTTTTTTTTTATGTGTTTGGTTGTTACAAGGTTTCACTATGAAGCTCAGACTCAGTGATTCTCCTGTTTTTAGCCTTTCTAGGTCTGGGATTACAGGCATGTGCCACTACACCTGGACTCTGGCTGGCTCAGTGTGCTTTGGGTGTGTCAGGGATTGAACCACATTCCCTGTACTTGCCTCAGTGTGCCTAAACAAGGACTTTAATATGCTGAGCTATCTTGCTGGCCCCAAGAATTCTTAATCAGACATATTAATTTTGAGACATTGATATAAATCCAAAACTAGGTATTTATTAAACATAGGAGATTAAAGTTTAAATGAAAAACTGAATGAATATATTTTTGAGAACTGAGCATTATAGAAACAGCATTCACATTTATGGAGTTAGATGACCTCACCTAGGGTGGCTGTCATTGTCTCCATCTCTGGACAAAGTTTCTGACACTTGCAGTTTAAAGGAGCAGCAGTTCAATGCACCTCATGGTTTCAAAAGTTCAGCCTGTGTTGGCAGCAAATTGTGGTTGGAAGGCTGGCTGGAATAAAATTGGTCCCTTCATGGCAGCAAAAGAGTAAGACACGAGGACAGAGCCAAAGGAAAGGCACTAGTGACCAGAGGCAGTCACCTGTTCCATGATCCATACAGGAACACATAAAAAAGAGCTTCATCAACTCCAAAGGTGACTCTATAGCCAGTCAAGTTGACAATCGAAGTTCAGTGTCACATCTGGGTACAGATTGTGGATACAGAAGTACAAAATGTATTTATTTATTTATTTATTTATTTATTTATTTATTTATTTATTTATTTTTGTGGAACCAGGGATTGAACTCAGGCCCTTGTACTTGCCAGGGAAGCGCTTATAGAAGTGCAAAAGTTAAACCTATGTTATTCTAAGATTTAGAAGGCAGGTGAGAAATTAGATGTTGATTACAAAAGAAATGTCTTCTGAGACAGGAAAAAATGTATGCAAATTGCATTTATCTTGTCTTTTTGGGCCTCACTATGCAGTTAAAGCTGGCCTTGAGCTGACTTTTAGCACAGGCTGGTCTGAAACTCACAGAGGTCCTTTTGCCTCAGTCTCCCGAGTGCTGGGATTACAGGTGTGCATCACCATGCCTGGCTTGTGTATTTGTTACCAAAAGATGAGATCACATGATGAGCTGTGAAGTGATGGCATGAGGTAAAAACAATAAAAATCCTGAATGTAGAAAGAATTTTTATAGTTCTGCTGAATAGAAGAGTAAACTTTATTTGAGAAGAAAGTAGAATGCAAAAGAGGAGTTTTGCACAAAGAGAAAGAAATTTGCCTCCATGGTATACCCTTAAGGAGGTCTCCATGCCAAGAGAAAGGAGCATAAAGGGCATTCTGAAAATGTGTGAAAACATTGCAGAACCAAGGAAAGAACACATAGGCCAGGCTAGAGACAGAGTGGAGTTGGGCAGTTGTGGCACCAGCTCACTGACACTGAAGGACCAGAATCAGCGATCTGAGATGTGGGACGCTCAGAAAGTGAGATGCGTGGATGCGGGGATTCGTGGTGTTGATGATCTCCGTGAAAACTCATCTACACGGGAGCAAGCAGATCGTGCGATATGGAAATGAAATGCACCCCGGCTGAGGAAGTTGAGGATCGTTCACTGGTAGATTGGAGAAGGCCTGGAGGCTGAAGGTGAGCTGCACAAGTCCACTTAAGGCAGCCTTCAGTCAGGTTTCCTGTGATGAGGCATTTATTGATCTTTGCATATTTACTGTACCACACACACATTTCTTTACTGTTTCTTTTTTCTTTCCTTTATCTCTCCTCCTCCCCCATCTTTCTCTTTTTCTACTTGTTCCTCTTCTTTTTTCTGTTCTTCATAATTTTTCTTTTCCTTCTTTCTCCCTCTTTCCCCTCCCTACTCTTCTATCCCACTCCTATCCTCCTCTTCTTTTCCTTCTTTCTCCTCTTTCTACTTTAACTCTCCTATATTATTAAGTTATTAAAGCTATGAGTTCTCAAAAACATATCTATTTACCTCTTCAAAATTGGCTTTAAAAATTCAAGGAAACTATTTTTGTAAAAAAGCCACAATAAATAAAAAATAAACAGAGAAGTATTCATACTTAATTGTAAAACTGACTGATTGAATGAATCAATGAAGACTTAGGATTTTAGTGATGAATGTAGAAGGTATAAGCATTTTAGTGATATATATATAAAATCTATCTCTATTTATTGTATATAAAATCTATTTTATTGTATATAAAATCTATCTATCTCTATCTATCTATCTTCAGCTAAACACAGATTATATGCACAGAAAATGAGACTAGATCCATCTATTAAGACTAGTGCATGTGGTGAATGAAAGCAAGAGAATGAAAGCAAGAGACAGGAAAAGGAATATTGTGGGACTTTCCTGCTTCAAGGTTGTATATGGTGAGATTTTTGGACTTATGTGCAAACATGAGAAGTATAGAATTCTTTATCCTATTTTTAAAATATAATCTAATTTTTAAATGTTTTTTATCATATTATGTAGGGACTTAAAGTTCAACATATCAATACTTGATGAAAAATACCTGCTCCTTATTATGCCTAAGATGTTTGAAATGCAGTGAGATAGTGAGGTTAAGCTTGATAGCCTAAATCGTTTGATAATAACAATAAGCTTGTCTCCTGGATGGTTAACAACCTAAGTTTGCAGACCAAAATTAGAGAAGAAGGAGGGCTACAAGGAAAGCCAACATTTTGGCCCTAGCCTTCTAAGGTCAATTAAGGCTCAGGACATATGAGAACCTGTACTGTAACGTCATGTACCTCGGTAGTGTCCCAAATTTTCTGATCAAGCAGATTATGGGGCCAAAGAGGAAAATGATCAATGATGTAGAGTGTGCCTAAGGAGAGTCACATGGGGAGAAAACACTCTCTCAGGCTTTCACAGAGAGCACATTGGCCGAGCAATGGCCGTGACTCATCCACATGGCTGACACTGAAAAAGGTTCTACAATCTGAGGTACAGGATCTCAGGATAAATCCTGAGGGGATTTTACTGACCTTCTCAGACCAAAAAGCTACAACTCTTGTTGCACAGGTCCTGCTTTACCTTGGTCTTAACCATCCAGTAGAAAAGTATGAAGACGAAATATAGGAAGTAAAGCCATGTTGTTATGTTGAGCTGTGGGGGACTCAGGTCAATAATTTCTGACATTGCCAGTTAAACAGAAGACCCAATGCTATTATGGGCTACTGGACTCTTTTAGAATATTTTGCTGAGTTTACACACCTATAATATTCAATAACGGAACTTAGAAAAAATGGGGTATACTGATGAATGTCCATTTTGTATCTGTGTATTCAAAGTGGTTAGGATAGATATATAGTTTCATTCTCTTAATGAATAGAATGATTTGTTCTAATGGTATTTGTAAATAGGATCACAAGTCCACATCTTGTACAGCAATTAACCACTAAGGAGAATATATGCAGTGTGTTATTTGTTGAAACTGTACTTCCGATTTAATTTGAAACTGTCTCATTGCTATTTGTTTATCAATAAAATTTAAAAAAAAGACTAGTGCATGAAGGATAATCTAAGAAAAATTAGCAACTCTCGCAAATCTACTATATTTTCTGTTTTATGCAAAGAAAAAATACATTAAAAATATTACTCAGTCCTAGCATTGCTCTAAGTAAACTATTGGTTCAGGACTTTAAAAATTGAACTTAAAAATGTATTTTCCATGACAGGCTTTTATAGTCTCTGGTTAGAGGTAGTTGTTGCTGGAAACAGAAAAAAAATGGGACATATCAATGAAACAAGAGAACAGTCTGAGAGCCATAGTAAAACAGCTTATGGTGTCAAGACCTAAAAGATTTTACCAGTGGATGAACCAAGAAAGCAGTAATATGGACAAATCCCTTAGATCTTCCCATTCTTTGATGGTTGCCTTCCCCATTTTTTTGTTAATATCAGAGCATGAATATGTACCACCAATTTCAAACACTAAGTTTAATACTTGATTTTCAATGGCTACCTAAAGGTTTTGATCTAATTTACTTTTCAGTTGAAAGGATGTATGTATCAACTGTATTTGTTTCTGTTTAAGAGTTTTTTTTTTTTCTGAAACTCAAAGGGCTAACTACTTATCATTACCAAACCCTCCTTAGCTTTACTTTGTTTCTGCATGTTATGAGTTGTCATGCATTAGAGAAAAAGTGATATTGAATTAAGAAGCAGAAGGAGGGAAATCAAGCCCTTTACAGTTTTCTTCTCCTGTGCTTTTCAACACCAGAGCAGTGTGCACATCTGTGTGAGTGCTGTGCACTGAGTGTGAGTGTGAGTGTGTTTTGAAAATGGGGAAGCAGTGCTACAAAAAAGTTGGGGATGCATTTGCCTACATCACTGGAGTGAAGCTACAAAACAGAGATAGAATTGTGAGGTTAAAATATTTTAACCTTTATAATAACTTAGTATAGGGAGAGTATCCCTTATCAAAAATGCTTGGGAGAAGTGCTTTGAGATTTCAGAATTTTTCAGATTTTAGAAAATTTTCTGAGTGTACTAAGATATGTTGAAATTAATTAAATGCAATATTTTAAGTAATTTTTCACATGCAACAAGCAATGAAGTTTCTTGGTACAGTGTTTTTCACTTACCACATGATTCTAAAATGCTTGATTTTTGTGTCATAGATACTCAGTCTGCAACTTCTTTAGCAGAAATAGTCACAGAATTAGAGAGATTAATTCTGGACCTGCAGTTTCACTTCCTTCTTTAAACAAGGAGCAGGCTTTATCTCTCTCAGACATAGTAAAATACTAAGCGTATGTTGTTGGCTTTATTCTATTCTCTAGAATTTAGACATGTCCCCTTATGAATTCAAGTATTCTATTGAATTTGAGCAATATATATGTATCAATAGATGACTTATAGCATTGAAAAACATCAAAGGAATAATATATTAAAAATTTTACCTTAAATGCTTGAAATTTAACAGAGAAGGTGAGATAATCAGAAAAATTATAACTATTATAAAAATTATCCAAATATGTAATTAACACTTCAAACACTATCTGAAATGATATGATACCCCTGCACAAAAAAGAGATGAAAACAAAGGTTACATTTATGTTTACAAATTCTTAGAGCTGGAGGAGGTCATAGTGACAAAGTCAACCTTCCATTTAAACAAAACCAAAGTAAAGAGTCCAAAATTGATTGGATTCATTCTCAGGGTTAGTAGTCTCTAAGCAATACAACAAAAGTTAAAAAAAAGAACAGAATCTATAGAAATAGAGCCACCAAATTACATTCAGCAGAAGAGTATGTAGTCTAAAGCCATTTGTTTCATTCTTAATTGTTCAATATACAAATATATCCCTTTGGCCCAAGTAAAATTACCCTTCAGACTTAGTTCATTTGATTGTGACCTGAACATTAAAATCACTTGAGTGACAGAAGTAATACCTTTTGGTGTTGTATGAGAGAGAATGATTCATCTTTGCAGCTACCTAATGAGATATATTAGCTGCCATCCCTGCCTTGAGCCAGAGTATTCCATAGATGCAAAGGTTCAAAGACACTGCCAGTAGTTTCAAAAGAACTTCCAAATTGATGATTGCTTTAGACCAGGAGGAGCACTTGTTTGACATCAAAGTTTGGCATTGTGTGGCTTCTGTTAATGAAAACTCCTTTGGAAAAGGATGAAAAGTAAAAACATTAGAAGAACTATGAAATGTATGTGCTAGTAATCAATATAAATTAAAAGTCAACTTTTATACTTTTAGTCCTACCAAAAGCTAATTCTGAGTGCCACTAAAGAAGAAAGAAGACAGGATGGGCCTTCTCTAATGAGCACCTTCGGTCACCAGTGGGGATTATTATGTGAGACACAAAGAGTTCTGAGAAGAAAGGTTCCATATAAGTCAATTTCCTCAATGATTCCTACCACAATGATTTTTTCTTTTTTCTAACCACC
>NW_004524579.1:17597277-17599330 GCF_000260255.1 Octodon degus | reverse complement strand
AAATGAAAGATATTCTTATTCAAGATGCTACCTAAAAACATGTCATTTATTTCATGTGAGGCAAAACCTGTAGAAAGCATTAAAGACAGGTGGAAAAGTTAAAACAATTTTACAATTGCCAGTGGAATCTAGGTAACCTGCAATATACCTCTCCTATAAAATTCATGTCTAGAAGCTCATCTCTCTCTTTTTATTTCTTTCTGTCTCTCCACACACACGCACACACACACACACACACACACACTCACACTCATATATGCATTATCATGCATAGATGTATAAATTATAATATTGTAGCATATCTTTATTCAACATGAACAATATTTAGATACGTTTAGGCTTATTCTCAAGCGTAGAATGTTGAGACACACAAGCTTTGATTCCCACCTAGTGCCAACACTTCCTTCTTCCTAAAACCTTCCCTTGACATTTGTTATGGTTTGCATCTAGTTGTCCCCTCAAAGCCTTATGCAGTCATGGGATGGGCTTCTAGAGTTTGTGATTAATTCATGATCCTTTGCTGGGATTATGGGTGTTTTTACTGCTGGAATTATGGGTGAGTGTTATGCCCTCCCTGAGGTAAATGGCCTGAACACAACATAAGGAAGGGTGAAAGGCTTGCTCTCTACCCCTCTTCCTCCATTTTCACTCTTGCTGTTTTGCTGTTTTCCACCACTATAAACTACTGCCTTTCCCAGGTGCCACCCTGCCTTGGAGCCAGCCAAGTATGGACCAAAACCTCCACTGAACTAAAGAAACCTTTCCTGCCTTAATTAAGGGTGTCAAGTATCTTGTCCCAAAAATGAAAGAAAAGTAACTGAGTCATATATTCACTTGTAATTGAACGATTTGAGTTAATCCTATTAGTCTATCTGGATTTTAATGATGTTGATGATGGATATTATGACCGGTTTTCATTCTTACTTTGTGTCTGTTACAGTGGTCACGTTAGGCTTTGGTGATGCACAAGAGTAGGAGGAGAACCTTATGTTCTCAGCTGAGTAAAGAGCTTCATTGATATCTGTGTAATCCAAAAAATTCAACTGATGGGTTAAAAAATAGAAGACTCCTGAAATATCAATACCAATAGCAACAGCAATTGAAAGGGATTATAAAATTAAATGGAAAATGGCTTACAATATGTTAAGAAGTTAGGTAGAACTTGACAGAACCCTCCTCTTTTCTACTTAATAAGATTCTTTTCTTCTGTGCATGATTTTTCTTTATGATCCTTTTTTATAATTTTAAATTTTAATCAAATATATTTCATATTATATAGAGTAAGTCCATTCACTCATTGTTGATAAAAAATTTAGAAATAATTTTTGTTAAAAGTGTAGTATTTGGGAATTTATTATAGTGTAACTTATACAGGTACAGATTCTCAATACCTTACTCTTTAATTTTATGAAACTTTAAAAATACAGAAAAGTATAAAAAAAAAGACGAGATATCCTTATACCACAATTCAGAATTAGTGAGTTTCTTCATATATTTACTAGCAGATAACTGGATATTTATATGGAAAGATGAAGCCCCTCTCTACCCAGCCCTACTCTCACTCCCTTCCCTTCTCCATTCTTCTCAGGCCAGCATCAGGAGTTTGGTCTGTAGCCTTCCAATTGCTTTCAAAATCAGTTTCTTATGTATATGTAGCCATTACAAATACAAAGTATTGGACTTCATCAAAAAATGTTTATAATTCAAATTTAAAAAATATTTAGAGGTTTGAAACTGTACTTCCGATTTGATTTGAAACTGTCTCATTGCTATCTGTTTATCAATAAAATTTTGAAAAAAATATTTAGAGGTAATTGTTCTTTAAGAATGGGTTGTAGATTATACAGAAAAATAAAATTCAACAGAATGAAGACAGCATTATTAAAAACCAGTGTACTAAAAATGGTTTTCACCTTGGAAATAGGAAAGAATTTCTTGTAACAAATTCAAAAATAACAAACTTAACGTGTATACTCAGGAAATACTAGGAATTTCTCTGTGGCTCAACATGTACAAGCTAGACATCAGAAACAATTCAAATATCTATGTAGAA
>NW_004524579.1:17596077-17597141 GCF_000260255.1 Octodon degus | reverse complement strand
ACACACACACATACACACACACATATATTACAGTGACTGTAAATTTGAATATGTGATTCTTAATGTTCTGAATTCCTTAAATGTTGCCATATGGAAGTGATTGTTGTGGTGTTCCACAATCTACTCACATAAGTATTCCTTTTATTTCTTTATAGTATACCTCCAAGTTGTAGAAAAAGAATGCGCCACATTACAATTTTTACATAAATACAAGGTGGTTCATAAGAAAATCTGCACAGATCCTTCTAATTTCAAGAAAAAAATACACCTGATGCTTTCATGGAATGGATACCTTAAACTCATCAGGTCTTACAGCTGGAAAAAATATTAAAGATTTTCATTTACAATAAAGAACGGTGGACAAGAATTGGAAAATGAATTGACATGATTTTATGAGCAACTGCATATTATCAGTTGCAAATTATCATGCTAAAACTTAGATTTTACACTGAGCGGAGATTTTTGCTTGTAAAGGGATATTTTTCAATGTCTAGAGAATATTTATTTTCCAAGTTAGAGGGATTGCTGACATCTCTACCGGCAATAAGTGAGTGGAAGCCAAGGATATTAAGAAGCATTGAATACAAAGAAAAGGCCCACACAACAAAGAATTCTAAGGCCTAAAATAACAACAATGTTAATGTTGAAATTTCTAGACTACAGGAAAGGGAGAAAGAGAAACAATTGAAATCTCAGGCGGTTTACCTATTTCTTTGGCAACCATCTACTGTTTTCTTTGTTTGACTCCCATGGCCATATGCATATCTACCACTTTGGATTGTCTTAGAATTTATTCCTATGTACTTTAATTGGGCTAATAGTGATGAGGAATGAGATTTAATGCCAGGAAAAGCAAAAACTGAATTCATGAGCATATTCAAATTCTATTACATACAGGAAAATAGTAGCAGCAGCAAATTCTATTCCTCAATCTGTTTTGCTTAGAGTCATTGGCACATAAGCCAATTGAACTTAGTGAACTTCCCGGGGAATCTTAGAGAATTTGTGACTGTAAAATATTGATATTGCCAGTCAAGCGGAAGACCCAATACGATTATGGGCTA
>NW_004524579.1:17579673-17595913 GCF_000260255.1 Octodon degus | reverse complement strand
GAGGGATTTGTTCTAATAGTGATTGTAAATAGGATATCATGTCCACATCTTGTACAGTAGTTAACCACTAGGAAGAATGTATGCAATGTGTGAATTATTGAAACTGTCCTACCAATTTGATTTGAAACTGTCTCATTGCTATTTGTTTATCAATAAAATTATGGGAAAAATATTGATAGTCACCAATATGTGTAGAACTTACATAGCAATATCAATTTTGCTACTCAAATTTCATTTGAAATATTTAAATTTCTAGGCCTTTATACATTCAGCATCCATCCTATTTCAGTGTTGCTGATTACTGAGAAAATGATTTACCTCTCGGTAAATAATATAATAAATTGCATTCCTCAAGACAGGCATAGGCATTCAAGCTAGATGTGCATTCAGTTTTTTCTCTATGTGATATTGGTATTACTGATCCTTCAGTTTTGTTCATATATAACTGTAAGTGAAGATGCATGACAACAAGCCAAATGTTGTGGTTTAATTCATATACAGTGTCAGCTTGGACCTCATTATTCCCTAACCTGATTTTATCTTTTACCTTTTTCCATTGCTTCTCCTAATCCCTCTTAGGGTAACTAAATTGTGCCGTTCTAATTAATTAATCTTACATTTAGAGAAGACTCTCATAAGGCGTACAGTGGTAATCATATGATTCTTTACTAACCTCCCAGAACATGTATGTGTTTAGAGTCTAGGATATTGGTCATCAGATAAATAGGGTGATGGTGATAGACACTTGAGGTCCTTTCTTATCTGTGGACTAAGTTAAAAAGCCCATCTGGAATAAAAACTTGGTTTTGGGAAAACAGTAGAAGAGAAAACTTCAAATACATGGTAAGGCCAGATTACAAAAAGTTGTGGCTTCTAGATAAATGGAATGAAACTGTGAAAGTACATGGGAGAGCCATGACTGTTTCAGCATGTTGTTTAGATGGACAGAGAAGTAGACAAGTTGAATGAAGTAAGAAAGGGCTCACAGGCAGACCACCAGGCATTAAAATATCTTCTATCTCCGTTCTTTATGACAGTCTACATTTTTTCCCCAAATCCTTTCTTCTTTATTTCATTTTCAATGCTCTTTGTTTAAATCTCCCACATTTCTGGACCTTTAATATTGACAAGGGGAAAATACTCATAGGGAGTTGAGTGTTGGTAAGTTATACCTTCATGTGTTTCTTTTCCAGCATTAGGCTTTCTAACAGCAGAGGAGAGCTCCCTGAGAAAACCTGAACTCTTCTAGAGTTTTTCTCAGCTACTGATTGCTGTCATTCCTGACAAAACAAAAAAAGCAAAACAGAACAAGTAAGCCAAGAATGCAAATCCATATGTCTGTCTTGGAAGTCAACCATCACCTCTAGTACCAAGAAGTACAGGATCTTAAAATAAAAATAAAATTTAAGTCTGAATTTTAGTTGCTCACATCATCCATCCAAGAAAGTACTACTTAACACTTTTATAATTTAGTATTCAGTTGCCTTGAATAACTTTTTAAAAATGATGTCCAGTTTTTCATTCTTTCTTATGTAATGCTTGGTATAGTGGCAGATAAAATATTCAATTACTATTAGTTTAATTTTAAAACAATAAAAACAGAAACTTTTTTAAAAAGAAGAAAAACATTAAAGTAAGTGGAAATATGATGGATGTGGTAAACAAAACATTATTTCTTCTAATGGTATATATTTCTATTGCTTGAATTGAAAAATTAAGTGTTAATGTATTGCAAACATGTAGAAGGAAAATTCAAGTAATTTTTTCCTTATGCCTCCAGTTCTTCATAGTACATTACATCAGTTAATGGCAATTTGTATAATTTGTGTAATGACATAAATTGCCACAAACCCTCATTCAGTGAAGTGCTGTCAGAGTCATAAATCAGGAATCAGAGAATGAGCTTTGAGAAGCACAGTCTATCAGCCTTAGGGTGAAAGAGAAATGGGTCAGAATGGCAATCACTCAGCGGATAGGAGCAAAGTTGAGAAGGAAAATGAGTGGAGCAGCATGAAGACAATCTGACTGGCCCAGACCTTGGTGAGCTCATCGTCCACATCACATGGAATAATGCTCAGGACCACATGTTGCTGTGCTCAGCTTCTAAACCTACTTCCCTTGACTTCCAATCGCTTCTGTATAGTGGTCTAAGGACAATGGCGAAAATCCAGATATGGTTAAATGTATATTCTTTCATGCAGATAACATACACGTATGCATTTTCTCTTCCATCAAATGGTGAAAATTTATTTTATGCTTATGAACTTTACCAGTGGATTCCATGTTTTCTAGTTAGCCATAGAATTTGGCTTTTAGGTACATATGGTAATTTATTTGTGGTCAAAAGATCCACACACACTTAAAAAATTACTAGAGCAAATTTACTTTCAGGTGTCTGAGAATTTCTTTCACACACACATAAATATATCGTAGCATTCTTAGGAGGTGTGAAATTATAAAAATAATTCTATTATGTAGTGCTTCAGTGAATATGTGTTTTAGAGTCAGAAGAAGGTAAATTCTCACATCAAATTATTATATTAAAATCCCTAACTTTCTCACTTTCGTCTGTATATACCTACCTATAAGTAAAGAAATATCAACGGTGTGATACTTTATCCTACAATGAAGCTGACAATGTATCCTGCCCCAGTGTCATGAATACTAGCTAGAGATAGGAAGCTCCAGGGTCAAAGTCAAAAAACCCTCTTCAACTTAGAACAAATGTAGCACACTCATTGTCATATTCTTGCACCAATTCAATAGACCTTAGTTTCCACAACACAGCACAGAGCCTAGGGACATGGAAGGCTAGCTGAGTTACATATTGAGAAGACTCATCTGTAACAAATCCAAATCTTCTGCAATGGACAGTAAACATAATTTTCAATGTCAAAGATGACTAGCAAATTTGCCCTTAACTGCAGGAAGAGGCAGAGTAGCTTCCAAGGTTGCTTGGTATATGCACACCCTTGAAAAGATAATCCTCAATAAACAAAGGCAAGTAGAGCCTCCGTGAGAAAGACATGGAGAAGCATATGAGAATCATGGAAAATCATTTCACAGTGTTGTATTAAGTGAAGAAATGCTCTAATAAATCCAACAACTTTGACTCCCCTTGGGATGTGAAGCTATATTCTTTCTCCCATGGAGATATTTCTTACCTCCCATTGCCCCTATTCTTGGAACTAATGAACTTGAGCTACCTAGACGTGGAAAACGAAACAAAACATTAACTTTGGTCTTTTAGTATTGGCAGAGGGTCTAAAGCAATAATCCTTGACATTTATCCCTTACCTTTTATTGTCTAAGCACTTTGTGAAATTATCTAGTTAGTTAATCTTCCTAACGTCTTTGTGAGTGAGGTTAAATGATGCAGTTTCTAAAATAGATATATACAAATTATGACTTCATAGGTCTAGTGATACAAGCTTGGACTATAATTGCTGTTCGGGTTTGATGGGAGCACAGCCATTTTATGGGCCGGTGACTGTAGTTTCTTCTACATGTCATCTGTTTTTATGGTCCAGCATCAGAAGAAATGATCCAAAGAGACAGTGGCTCAATGAAGCCATGTAGTTCCAAGTAAGTTTATCTTATAACACATATTTTAAATGTTTGTATTTGTTTCCTGGTATTGTTGCTTTCGATTTTAATTCTATTTATACCTGCATAAATAATTATTTGAACAAAAAGTATGAAATCTTAAAATTAAATTTTGAATGATCATGTGGGTGATATTTCTTATCTTTGTTGAACAAAGTCTTCAGACCAATTTTTAAAATAAAGTACAGATTAAGTTTGTAATAGTGTTGATTTTTCACGTTTTGTTGATATAATTTAATATTCTTCCAACTTTGACAACTCATTACACTGGTGTAAGAGAGTCACAGTGCATCAATATTTACAAAGCAGTCACAGTATTTCAACATTTTGGTCCCTCGTGGCATTTTGACTAACTTTTACTAGTGACTGTCTACTGAATTTCTGTCGCTGAAACACTACTTTTCATAGCACACATTAGACTCTTTTGTTGAATGAATAATATTGTCAGTTTCTAACACTCTACATAGGCACTCTGCTATGCTAGCAAAATTTACCTAGGAATCTACATATATAAATATAGCTTGCCATTATAAGTGACATTTCATTTTTACACATTGTCATTATTTTCTTCCCTTACCACCTTATACAGAAATTACTCTCAGGAATCCATAGACACAGGACAAACCTCTCATGGTACCAGGTACATGTTTGGTTCCTTGGAGCGAAGAATGTTTCTCTTCTCCACTCAGTAACATATCTTAGTGTCTATGGGTTCCAGAAAAACAACTTGGATCCTCTCTATATAAATCTTTGTGAGATCAGTACCTTTAGCTCTTATTCCAAAAACTTGCTTTCGACTCCTCAGACCTTATTAGGGCAATGAAAATACAGTATTATTTGAGGTCTTTCACTAACCCTTTACTTTTCTAGCCTATTATTTTCTCATAAAACTCTCTCCTTGCAGGCTTTCTTACACAAGTGTTAACGTTTGTTTCAGGGACACAGGTTCCTTATATTCAATCATATTTTAGTTAAAATATCATCTTAGGGGCCAGGGAGGTAGCTCAGTGGTCTAAGGACCAGCCCTGGCTAATGCAGGGTGCCCCGAGTTCAACATTTTGGCCCCTTATGGTATTTTGACTAACTTTGACTAATCCCTGGCACCACACATTGCACCAGCCCTGCCCCTTGTGCACTGAGCAGGTCACCAAGACGAGGCTGGTGGTACATACCTTTAATCCCAACACTGGGAAGGCTAAAGACAGGATAGCTATGAGTCTGAGCTGTGTAGTGAGACCCTTTACCAAATATATAAAATAAAAAAAATCATAATGATAAACAATATTCCCAAGAAATGATTTCTCTTTTGAATAATCATAAAAACACTTTTATTTTGAGCAAATCAAAACATTTACTTCAATTTTTCCTTGGTCAAAATCTATCTGAAGACATTTTCTGAATCTCCTAAAAACTGATGCTATTTAGTGCCTTGATATGAATCTAAATTCCTGGAACACCTCTTCGTAACCAGGCCTAGTAAAGATGTTTGCTGATCTGGACATACAACACAATTGTTTTTGCTTTTTTCTTCCTTATGACACTGTAGCACCGCTTTTTAAAAATCATATTACAAATCTGTTTCCCACCGAAAGCTCCATGATTGAATATACACAGCAGCCATATTTTCTTTATCTCAATGATCACATTATATGCTTGGCTTAGATCTTTAAAAAAACCTTTATTTTCATTTCTTTATGTTTGCAGTCTCTTCCACTTTCCCAGGCCTATTTCAATGACAAATATGATCAGCTCCATCACCTAAATACAGACGGCTGCTTAAAAATGGCATGTGGCCAGAGAAATAGAAGTTCAGCCTGTTTTTGACATAAGTGTCAAGACGAACCAAGAGTTGCCCTTGCGACAGATAATTAGGGAAAACTGTCAAGACTGCAGCTTAATCCTGTGCACATCTGCTCAAAGTCAGCTCTGAAAACTGAGGGATCTAGGAAGACAATCTTTTGTAATTAGCCAAGGCCACTATAATCCATAAAAACATCTGATCAAATTGATTTCCAGTCCGTCAAGAGATATCTGTCAACGGCAAATGTACCGATCGCCCTGGAACAGTGACTTCCTTACGTAAACCTCTAAGGTCATTTAAAGGTTCCTTTGCCTTGTAAATATGAAATCATTTTCAGTTTTTGACAGGGTTGCCTTTGCATGTAGGGCAGTAGGAAAGAGGGGAAGTAAGGAAAAATAAAATGTCAGACGCATTCACAAGTCATTAACCTCAAGAAGGAAGAAACCCACAAAATGTCTTCCACAGATCAGTGTTCTGCTAAGATGTGGCTAACAATAAGTGCAGTGCATGAAGACAGAAAATGACATTGTCTCTGCTCCAGAACTTGAACATCACCTTTGTTCTTATGGTGTGGATGGTGGGATAGACCTCCCACGCCTGTGTCTCTACCGGAAGTGCTGCTTTCACTTCCCGTCCACCATATGCAACTTGTCCACACTTCAGTTTCTACAGAGGCCCAACTACTTGAGGTAAAGCTATCTTTGTAAATATCAAATTGTAAAAAGCGAATGGAGTGAGACGCACTCATCTCCTTTCTTTCTCTGTAATATCCACTCTATCCTCTCTGCTAACCTGTTGCCCTATCGACTTCATCCGAGCTTTGTCTCCCATTCTCAGGGTCACTCTGTCTTCTCTCAGTAACACTTCAACCTCACACATTCCTAAGTTACACTCTCAACTCAGTTGTAAATTTTCCTTGTCTCCTTTGGATTTCAGTGAAACAGATTTTCCCCTCAGTGTCTATAGCTAACAGAAATTGACCTGTAGTAAGCTTTACATTGTCCTCTGTTTCCACTCACAGAGCAGTCGTTGGTGATGCCCATCACCTCCTCTTGCAGCTCTTGTTTTCTGTGCAAAGGCATTTTTCTGCCACTATTTTCACATTCTCTTCTCTGAGTCCCCTTGAAGACTCTCCTTAGTGAAGCATAGACATTTCACCAAGAATCTAAACCCTTCACTTCCTGTATTTTTGAATACCCGATAGCTCCTACTCCCTCTTCTAAGTAGTTGACTTTTATTTTTGTGTCTTTATCAGTTTGAAATTTTGTCCCACATGTTCAGTCACCGAACAGCATCTATTCCCCCTTAAATGATCTGATATTTGCTCAAATCTCAGTATGGGAAAAGAGGAATTAGTGTTTCCCTCACAATTGGATTCCCTTTCAAATTACTTCATATCACTATGTCAATTGACCTGCTTTGCTTTGTTTATATTAAATTTGTCACTGATTTCTTTCATTTATTTTTCTAAAAACAGAGTTTTTCCTTTCTATCCCTCTTTTGTCTCTCTGTCCCTTCTTCCTCGGTGTCTGCCTTCCCTCCACCCCCATCCCTTCCTTTCCCCTTGCTTTCCTTCATTTCTTTCTTTCTTTGATATAGTTATTTTGTCCACTTTTAACACTTATCATCCTCACAATATTTTCTATCAGTCTCTTCCCTCAATTAATAATACGTGACTTAGATTTTGTTCTTTTTTTTTTTTTTTTTTTTTTTTGCGGAACCGGGGATTGAACTCAGATCCTTGCGTTTGCCAGTCAAGCGCTTATCCTACTGAGCCATCTCCCCGGCCCTAGATTTTGTTCTTGAGATATAATTAATGTATCATAAAATTAGCCATGTGATCATGCAAGATTTTGTAGATTTTAGTATATATGTAAAATTGTATGACCATCGATACTATTTCAGAACATTTGCATTGCTTTCTAAAGAAATTCCATAATAGCAGTCACTTCCCATTCTGTTCCTCAGCCCTGTCTCACACCTGTCACAACCCCTAATCTTTCTGTCTCTCTAGATTTGCCTATTATTGGTATTTTGCATATATTTTGAATATATATATATATATATATATATATTCAACATATAACCTTTTTGTTTGATTTCTTTCCCCTAGCAATGTTTTCATGGTTTATCCATGCTTCAGAATGTTATGGCTTGCATCTAGATGTTTTCTCAAACCTCTTGCAGTAATAGGTGGGACTTTTTGGAGGTGGCTGGATCTAGGGTGAGTTATCCTGGGATTAAAAATAAAATTTTATGATTAACAGTGTAAGTACTACCTGCCCTGAAGGTGTGTAGCCTGGGTAGAGATACAAGGGAGGGCAAGTTGTTTGTCATGTGTTGCGTATTGCTGGTGCTGTTTGTCTTCTGCCCTGCCAGGCCCCTCTACTCTGCCATCCTGCCTTGGAGCCAACCCACTATGAACTGAAACTTCTACACTGTGACTGCAATAAACCTTTGCTCCTTTAACTTTGGGTGCCAGGCATTCTATCTCAGCAATGAGAAAAATAATTAAAACAGTGGTGAGCAACTATCCTATCATAATTAAACTTAAACTTTTGAAATCAAAAATGTTTTCTATAGAACCACATTCCCACTGCTTCCAGTACTTAACAGACTTTTAACTGTATTTATTTAGAGATATTCCCATAGTGCAAGAGTGTATAGTATGAAAGTAGAAGAATGAGACAATGCACTTTCAAAAACAATCTTGAATACATAAAATTTAAGGTTGCTAAACTCAAGCCTGCCAGATTTTGACTTTGGAAAGTGTTTGGGTCCCTGCCATGCAAAGCATTTCATATTTAAAATGTTCACTTGTTACTTTTTATTTCTTCTTGTTTGCTCTGAAATTATCATTTATTGCTACATGTGTGCACTACATAGTGTTTACAATCATCATGGGGATTCAGTGCACATACATAAGATGTTTTAATTATTTTTTTATATCTCTCCTAACATGAATCAAATTCCATATGACTTGGTGTGTAAATCTAGACTGATTTTTGTGGTCTTTTCAGATCTAGAACTTTGTAGTATTGTGCATTTAGGTCAACGTCTGTCTCCAGGCTTCAAGGTGAGGTATTTATGCAGGACTTTACCATTAGTGTGATATATAACCATTATCCAACTTCTGTTGCTCAGCCAGGATTATTAATTCATGCTAATATCCTCAATGTTTTATCAAATCTTACCTCTTTCCAGAAATCATGTTGAATTAGTTTAATTTCTATTTTAATTTTATTTATTTTTTAATTTATTTTATTTATTTATTTTTTTCTATTTTAACAATTATGTCCCTCTCTTTCCTCTATGGAGTTAAAGTTTTGGTTTTTCTTTATGTGTCTGCATTTGTTTAGAATTTGACTATGATCATTTCTCATTATATGTTCCATACAATAAACAGTTGATTTTAGGTGGGGTAGACATGGGTAACATTGACTCCATCTTCACGTTCATCTGTACTCTCAGTCCAGTGCACTGAGATTTCCAGGTCTAATTTTTCTTCTCTCTTGAAGAATGCTTTGGTGCCATATGACTTCCTTCACTACTATGAGTTATAATTTAGAAGCACAGGGAATTGAACAGGCACAAGTAGTCAACAGCATGTAATCCAACCTGCTTGGACCTTGAGAGATGCTGTTTCTCCAGTGGCCCTCCGCAGTACCAAAAATCCCTTAAATGACCCCTTAATGTGTATTTTTATTCCCTTTCTTATTATAATTTCCACATTCTTACCTGTGAGTTTTAGACTCATCTCTAATGTAAATCATGTGCCCTTAACTTGTCATAAAGAAAACTTTTGATTGAATCTAATTTGAGAAAACAGGTTTTCAACAACTTGTGGAGAGAATAAGCAGAGTAAGTGATTCAGAGGCCACAAAAATATCAGAGAGCTACGTGAGCACAAGGAAAGGCTGCAGCCATCATTTTCAGTTTTTTACCTCTTTGAACTTCCTTTAGAATATCTTTTTTTTTAGAATTCTTGTGATGTGCTTTTTCCACCTTCCTTGATCATTAAAGTTATTTTTTACCCAACTGCATTCTTAAACCAGTATCCAAAGTCCTAATTTCTCCTGTTTTAGTGTTTTCCTTCAAAAATTTCTTGTGACCTATTATAGTCAGTGTTTAGAAGGTAATAGATTCAATAAGAACACATAATTTAAAAGATTATTTTATAATATTCACTGAAAAGGTCAAATGCAGAGGAATTCAGGAGATCTGTGCATGAACTAGAAATCCAAAGAATCCAGCTGATGGTCTGAATCCCATGGCAGGGTCCTGCATGGCAGAGCTGAAGACCTAGAGCCCATGGAAATGTCCTCCTTGCATCCAAGTGGAGGCCTAAAGCCCAGGACAGTGTCTCATGCAAATCTGTATCAAGGATCTGCACTGGAAGGTACAAAGGCCAGTGGTAGGAGATAGAAATTCTGCATTAGCTGAAGGAAATGGGCCAGCAGGCTAAGGAATCTGAACTGGAGCCAGGAAGTAATGCTTGTTGTGGTTCATGTCTAGATGTTCTAGTGAAGCCTCAGACAGTCATGGGGTGGCTTCTAGAGTTTGCAATTCAATCATAATCCAATGAGGGGATTATGTTGAGTGCTATACCTGCCCTGGGGCAGATAGCCTGTGTACAATACAAGGGAAGGAAGGAGGCTTGCTTGTGGACACTGCTCCTCCTGTTTTGCTCTTTCTGTTTTGCTGCACCATGAACTGCTGCTTTCTGACATGTGCCACTCTGCAGTGGAGCCATCCGATAATGGACTGGACCCTCCACAAAATGAGCTAAACAAACCTTTCCTTCCTTAACTCTGAGTGTCAGGTATTTGGCCCAGAAAAGAAACAAAAGTAATTGGGACAATGCTCAAAGTAAAGACAGAGCTCCCATCAAAGAGAACCACAGCTATCCTCAGTGATGGTAATGACTCGAGCTCCTCAGATGCTAACAACTGAGTTCACCTTAGGAAAACAGTGGGACAAACTTCTCCAGGAGAATCAACAGCTCACCATCTTTCCTTCTAGTTCTGCTTTTTATGCTGTTGGCAACAATGCTGAGGTGGGCCTTCCACACCCAGCACCACACTGACTCAGTTCATTTGGGTGTTACAAGTTGGCGGTTAATGTGCAGTTAATGCACTACACATTTTGATTAACATTCTTCAAGATTTCCTCTGCAAAAACGTTTGTCAGTTTAGTTTCAAGGCATAGTGTGTTATCTGTTTAGAGTAATTTGTTTTTAATAGTCACTTTTGAGGGTTTCACTTTACATGAGAAAAACTTTCTATTATACTGAACACAAATTCTAGTTGGATAATATCCAGGCATTGATGAGGTTAGGAAAAGGAATAATTTCCAGGAAGGAAGAAGGTATTGTGTATTACACTGAGTGTATCTAGTTATTCAGAGAGCATGATGGTCTCGATTTGGCTCCAGACACCATTCAGTCTACTTTAATCTTCTTTATACTGAAACAGATAGTTCATCTATAATCTCTGAAGTATTTTCTCTGTTCTCTGTATTATCCACCAGCGAAGATGTGGAGCAACAATAGTTATGCGCGGAATGATAGAAAGCATCAAGAGTGAGTCTGGAAATACTTGGCACTGTTTTCTACACTCAATAGAAGGTAAACTTGTCCTCCACTCAGTAAATGCATAGTGTATGTGATAAATCATCTTTTTTCCACCATAATTTTATTGATAAACAAATAGTAATGAGACAGTTTCAAATCAAATTGGTAGGACAGTTTCAATAATTCATATATTGCATACATTTTTTCTAGTGGTTAATTTCTGTACAAGATGTGGACATGATATCCTATTTACGAACACCATTAGAACAAGTTGTTCTATTCATTAAGAGAATATAACTATATATCTATCCTAACCACTTCGAATACACAAATACAAAATGGACAATCATCTGTATCCACTTTTTATGTTTAGTTCCAGTATTTGAATATTGTAGGTGTATAAACTCAGTAAAATATTGTAAAAGAGTCCAGTAGCCCATAATAGTATTGGGTCTTCGCTTCACTGGCAATGTCAGAAATTGTTGACCTGAGTCTCCTATATCTCAACATAACAGCATGGCTTTACTTCTCATATTTCGTTTTTATACTTTTCTACTAGATGGTTAAGACCAAGGTAAAGCAGGACCTATGCAATGAGAGCTGTAGCTTTTGGGTCTGATAAGGTCAGTGAAATCCCCTCAGGATTTATCCTGAGATCCTGTACCTCAGATTGTAGAACTTTTGTCAGTGTCAGCCATGTGGATGAGTCACGGCCATTGCTTGGCCAATGTGCTCTCTGTGAAAGCCTGAGAGAAAGTTTTCTCTCCACATGACTCTCCTTAGGCACACTCTACATCATCGATCACTTTCCTCTTTGGCCCCATAATCTGCTTGATCAGAAAATTTGGGACACTACTGAGTTACATGACGTTACAGTACAGGTTCTCATATATCCTGATTCTTAGTTGACCTGAGCAGTCTAGGGCGAAAATGTTGGCTTTCCTTGCAGCCCTCCTTTTTCTCTAATTTTGGTCTGCTAACTTAGGTTGTTAACCCTCCAGAAGACAGGCTTATTGTTATTACCATGCAACTTAGGCTGTTAAGCTTAACCTCACTGTCTGTCTGCATATCAAACATCTTAGGCATAATATGGAACAGGTATTTTTCATCGAGTATTGATATGCTGAAATCTAAGTCCCTACAGAATACGATAAAAGCATTTAAAAATTATAATATATTTTAAAAATAGGCATAAAGAATTATATACTTCTCATATTTACACATAAGTCCAAAAATCTCAACCTATACAACCTTGAAGCAAGACAGTCCCACATTATTCCTTTTCCTGTCTCTTGCTTTCATTCATCACCCCCTTCTTCATGAACAACCATCTACCTGAGAGACATCATAGCAGCAACTGTCATGTCATGACAAGCAGCCCATATTCAGAAGACCAGAATGACAGACACTCCAAGCATGAAACTACTATTACAGATTATCATCTTCAGTGCAGTTGCTTAGTTCACAGGTATCAGTATATTTAGTTAATCAAGGTGAGAATCTTTCCAATTTACTGCTAGATTAAAAAATCTTCTGAAGATTCTCAGGATTCAAGATTCTTGCTCATCTTCTACATATAACTGTATGACTTGACACTGTCATGTTTCCTAGCTCTTCTCCTTTCCCTCTCTTGATTAGTTAGTCCTTGAGAACTTGCTTTCCTTTTACTTGTATTATATCTTTCTATTTGCATTTCTTCTTTTGAGTTCTTATACTAGGGAGACTATACGATATTTACACATGTGTGTCTGCTTTATTTCACTTATGAGTACATGTTCAAGTGGCATCCACTTCAATATAAAGGCTTTGAGTTTATCATTCTTAAAAGCTGAATAATACTCCATTGTGTAAAACTACCACGTCATTTTCAACCATTCCTCAGGTGATGGGCATCTTGGTGGTTTCCAAGATTTGGCTATCACAAATTGTGCTGCTATAAACATAGGAACACATATATCACTATGATATGATGTTTTCAGATCCTTGGGCAAAATTCCCAGTAGAGGAATAGCTGTTTGAAATGGGATTTCCAGTCCAACTTTTCTAAGGAGTCTCCATACTGCTTTCCATAACGGTTGCACCAGTCTACATTCCAATCAGCAGTGGAGAAGGGTTCTTTTTTGATCATCTTAAGTATAAGAATTGTTACACTTTTACTCTTGAGAATTTGGAGATGATTGCACTTATCCATTGTTATTTGCAAGCAGAGCTTTCAATTTTCAATCGGTTATTTATGCAAGATATTTTGACAAAGATTTGAATTTTAGTTTTATAAGTGTCTGTATATATTTTATCAAACATCACTAGATTTTTCCCATGGAATTATAAAAGAGAAATTATTTCTTCATTGTATAACATTAACATCTTCTATTAATTGACTGTTTTGTTTTTTACTATAGAACCAAACTATTGGCCTTGTGAAATCCCTCACATTTGAGCTAGTGATATGGGTCAGTATGCAACATCATTGGCCTGATTTCATCACTTTCCACAGCATATCATATTCATTATTCTCAATGAAATCATTAATCTATGTGCTGTTCTTGTCAACATGTGGACTATAGCTTTTCAACATGATTATTCAGACTTTCCTTCTATTTGACATTAATCGTAAATCACTTGTCTTGACATATAGTACCTTATTTTGAGTAGAGTAAGTATCCAGTTGGTGGACAACCAATTGGAAGACAACCAAGTGGATACTTACTCAACTCAAATGGTTTAATTGTACTTATAAAGATAGTTTTTTATAGCATCTTTTAGAGGGTGGTATAATTTAGTGTGGGGCTTATCCTTGAAAGTTGGCAGATTTCATCTTTACTCCACAAATTTGACATTATTTAAGATTTATTACACATCATAAGCTTTAAGAACTCTTTAAAAACTTCCAGTAGTATTATGGAATATATTTTTCTGACTTGGGCAACCTGATCACACTTAAAAACTAGAAAATGAAATGAGAGGATGACATTTCTTAATAGAATTACGTGTTAGACACTGTGCTAAGAATCTGGTTCATGTTCAACATTTTCAATACCAGCATGTTCTTATATTTTTTAGACAAAGAAGCTGAATATTCAATATTCCATGACCTATTTAAAGTAGAATTGGGAGAAGGGGTTCATACTTATGGTTTAGAATGACCACTGCCTTTTATAGTTTTGGAAAAGTTTCCATGCTAGCTCTGGAATTCAAACTTCCATGACCTTCCTTCCTTCCTTCCTCTCTCTCTCTCTCTCTCTCTCTCTCTCTCTCTCTCTCTCTCTCTCTCTCTCCTTCTCTCCTCTCTCTCTGTCTCTCTCTCTCTGAAATCAGCAATGACAAAACATTTTACTTATTATTTATTTAGTATCTCTTGCCTCACCTGTTGAAACAATCACTTTCTTGTATGTTTGAGAGAGCAAAAGATACACATGTGCACACACACATGTTCACACACATATGCATATCTCTTGCATTTTGTATAGTGTTACACAGGGTTTTACTAACATGCTAAATTACTCTGGGGACTGAAATTTACAATCCTCACTTTTCAGCCTCTCAAAGTGCTTGGGATTATAAGTGTGACCCACCATGCCCATTCATCCTTACATGTTATTTTGTTTATTATTATTAGTTTTCTCCTGTAATCTGGATTTATTGTGAGCATTAACCCTCCATGCATATTGTGTACAGATCCAAGGTTATCTTCTACATTCTTTTTCTGCCTGTGGTTCTATCCTTTCCTGTAGGTAAACTCTTTTCCTCCCTAAATCTACTCAAAAGTTCCTTCATATTGATATTACAGCTATGTTGTTAGCATATTTATCTTGTGATTGATGCACAATAAATGACACATTATTAAGCTGCACAATTTTATTAGTTTTACCTTGTGTAACACTGTGAAATCATAATTGTTGCCAAAACAAATAACCATGGAAGTTTGTCTCCTACATATTTTCTCAGTTCCTTCCTTTCACCCCAACCTCAGGCAACAGTCTATTTCCTAACAATATAGATTAGTTTTTATTTTCTAGAATTAAATTAAATATCATGTGCTTTTTATTGTTTCATTCATACTTACAATTGTAAATTCTTGGATGTAAATGTATGAATCAATAATTCATTCATTTTTACTGTTACTTGTCCATGGCAGGAGTATACTACAATTTATTTACATTTTTTCTCCATTGATAGGCATTTGAATTATTTATAGTTTGCTGCTAATGAAGAGAACACAGCTGTGATCACTCATGTATGCACTTTGCAGGGTCATATGCTTCCTTGTTCAGGAGAAGATTCCAGTGGGTGGAATGGCTGGATCATGTAGTAAATGTGTGTTTAGTATTTTTTAGGAAACATTCACACTGTTTTTTAAAGAAACTATATCTTTTTTTAAAATCATACCAGTAACATGAAAGAGCTCCAGAGCTTCCATACTCTGGTCAACATTTTTAACGTCGCTACTGTAGTTTCTGTATAGTAGTATCTCCTTGTGCTTAAAATTTGAATTTCCCTAATACCATTGACTTTCTTATGACCATGTTTGCTATTCTTATATCTCGTTTGGTAAATCAGAAGTAACTGATCAACTCTTTTGTAGATTTAAAAAATAGAGTTTTTAAAAGTTTGGGCCTTATTTATTTTGGATATAATTTCATTGCAAACACATAAGATTTGCAAATATTTTCCATGCATTTCTAGTTTATCTTTTATTCTCATCACAGTGCTTTTTGGAAAGAATTTCCAAGGCCAGTGCTTGTCTATAGGCTGCAAGATAAGATAGTTATAGGGCCCATTTCACAGAATTCCCACCTCAGGCATTAATGTCTTTGTTGCTTGATACTAAGCATCTTGAAAAAGGGTATTTAAAACAAAGAAAATAACTATGAAGGAATAAATGAAAGACAAGAAGGGAGGAGGCTGAGGAAGGAAAGGAGAGAGAGAGAGAGAGAGAGAGAGAGAGAGAGAGAGAGAGACAGAGAGAGACAGAGAGAGACAGAGAGACAGAGAGACAGAGAGAGAGACAGAGACTGAGATGGAGACGGAGACAGAGGAGAAGGAGAAAGACAAGGAGAAGGAGAAGGAGAAGAGGAGGAGGAGGAGGAGGAGGAGGAGGAGAAGAAGAAGAAAAAGAAGAAGAAAGAAGAAGAAGAAGAAGAAGAAGAAGAAGAAGAAGAAGAAGAAGAAGAAGAAGAAGAAGAGAAAGAAAGAAAAAAGAAAAGAAAGAAAGAAAGAGAGAAAGGAAAGGAAAAGAAGGAAAGAAAGAGAGAAAGAAAGAA
>NW_004524579.1:17572215-17579573 GCF_000260255.1 Octodon degus | reverse complement strand
GGAAAGGAAAGGAAAGGAAAGGAAAGGAAAGGAAAGGAAAGGAAAGGAAAGGAAAGGAAAGGAAAGGAAAGGAAAGGAAAGGAAAGGAAAGGAAAGAGAGCCAGTTACTTCATATAGCTTGTTGGAAGAGTAGTTGGAAGGGTAAGTCTTCCATTTCCCTCTTGGGTGGAAGTAGGAACCTTTTGATCTACATCGATATTCCCTTCTTTACTTGGAGGCTTTTCAAAGGCATTGCTAGAATTTACTCTAAGTCATTTAATTCCTTTCAATTTGATGCTCATTTCCACTTAATTAATCAATTTCAGCTGAAATGTTTCCTCTTTTAAAACCTAAAGTCTTAGGGTAAAGCCAGACCTATAATGTATGTAATAGTGGATAAATGGGTTCCTTCCTCCAACCCGATGCTACAGCCCAGTAACTTCAGAGGTTCCCTGAGTACCAGCAGGCTCAGTTTGACCCTTGTGTTCATACAGCACTTTGACCTTTTTGTTTAGCCTCTCTGAAGTACTCGATACAATTAGCCTCTCCTAAATAAAGCATTTTCTTCCATCTACCTATATTTAAGTTTCTGAATGTCCCAGTCTTCATCTGAATTCTTCTCTATATGCATAATCTTTTCCTGTTTATTTCCTTCAAGCTACTCCCATGTAGATACTCTGAAATTATGTTCCTCTCTTTGATCTCTCTTTCCAGAACTGGGTTCATGTAACCAATGTTAACTTAAGCTCCTCATTTGTCTATCCTGTGGAAACGTCAATACAGTCCCAACACTTTATCCTTAACACTTGTCATTCCCTCTCATCCCTGCCCACTCAGTCAGCAAACTTTCTGCACTCAAGCTTTAAAACAAATTGTGAATCTGATCAGTTCTTCCTCATGTTCTCTAATTTTGCCCTGTGCACTGGCTCTCGCTTGCAGAACTAAAACACCTTTCTTACTGGTCTTCCCTTTTCTGTTCTTGTTCATTCTCTTGTACTTTTGTAATAACCTTTTTGCTTTTACTTTTGTTCTCAAACAATACATTTGCCTCACAATAACTAAAGTGTTCTTTTCAAAAATTAGATTACACCACTTTCCTGACTAGAATGATTTAAAGACTTCTTGTTACATCAGTGAAAAATGCAACAGCCTTGCCTTGGATCCCAGGGCTCCTTACCTTGCCCTCACAAGTCAGTCTCTCTCTTCCAAGTCAAGTTACTTTTCTCGATGACATGGTACTAGCTGGTTTTTGCTCCTCCTTCAAAACTCCACCTTGCTTCCCCAGCCTTGCTGTTTAAATTATCACCCACATGCGACCTTCTTAAAGAGAATTATCCTGACACAGTTAGCTAATGTAGTCTCACTCACGAAGAACATATATTTTCTTTCTAGCAAAAATCTCAACTGTAATTATTATCTCCTCAGATAAATATGGAGGGTACTTTTTCCTTGTAGATCTAGACTAAAAACAGGATAGATTCAGAAAATGTTGTTCCTTAGAGTGATGGCCACATAATGCTTTCTGACTGACCTGAATCTGGTTACAGAATTCCCTAGCGTATCGATGACCAGTGTTCTGCTTTCCTCCCTGTTGCCTTCTGAAGGGCCAACTAATTTGTTCTGTGGGTCTGGCATTTTCTCTTCTTTTTCAGTGTTTACACAAATGATAGGTTTCTGGTAACTCTGGCCCCAATTTCTTCCTGCTTTTTCTGGCTTGGCTTTGTTTCCTTATGTTTGGATTCTGAGATATATTTATGTAGCTTTGAGGATGGCAAGCAGTAGAAAAGACACTACACCAGTTCTGAGCAGAATAAGATTCCTGGTTTTGCTCTTTGCATTTTAAATTGTGTTCTTGCCTGTGGAGCTGGGCTTGCCTGCCAGCCAATAACTGACAGAAGATGGGGTCCTTTTGTTCCAGCCCAGCTTCCTGAACCAGCAAGCATCAGCTGACAGACACACAAAGGAGAGTGTCCAGGCAGGGTTAGGAAAGTTGTTGACCTGACCCACAGCTGGTGATAGATGTGCCAGCCAGAACCACAGCAATCCAGGCCGAACAGTTTCGTGAGCACTAATTTCAGCTTGTTCTGTATCAGTGAGGTTTGGGAAGCGGTGTTACGCAGCAATAGCTAGCAGAATTATTTTTGTTTCTGTTTCCTTCTTGTTAAAATAAAGCATCACGTATCAGTTTTCCTATAGCTGATTTCTAGATAAATTTATACTTCTTGAATATGTAATTTAATTGTTTTAGCAAGCTGTCCTTAGCCGTCTGTATTAGAATCACAAATTTGTCTTCTTTCTTTGTGGATTTTTTTCATAAATCATTTTATGAAATTAAGTATCTTGTTCACTGAAAATGTAGCTCAATGTTGGTAATATTACAGGCTTTTGATATATTTCTATTGAAAGATCAACAAATACAATAAATAGACATGCATTGTCCTTTCCAAAGTTATTTTTGCAAATAATCATTCATATTTTATTTCTTACTTTTATTTTTTATAATATGCATAATGCACCATATACATAATGCACCTATACATAATGCACCATGGCTAGTTTTGTGCTGTATTACTCCTCTTTGTCTTCGCCTTGTCCCTTTTCTAATGGTATTTCTACTTTCCTGTCATTTTTTTCCTTAAATTTTCTTTTTAAATTCCACATAAGAGGAATAAAATGTGATATTTTATTTTCTTTGCCTGGCTTGTTTAGATTAGCATGATTTCTAGTCCATATTTCCAAATGCATGAAAGTCCCCATGCTACTGTGCCACGTGCTTACCCTGTAAGTGTGCATTTACCACTGTGCACTTTAAAATAGCTCAGGTGTGTAAGCAGCCTTGACGTGCATCGAAAGATGAGTGCATTGAAATGTGTAGTCAGACAATGGAGTACTGTCCAGTCAGGAAGATAAACAAAATCATGTTACTTTCAGGGAAATGGGTAGCATTGAAGTCATTCATATTTTAAGAGGATATGTGTGATGTCTTATGGTAAGTATAGATGGGAATTTTTTTCTCCATCTGCTTTAACTTTTTCAAAAATATTTCCTATTTATTGTGTTTCAGAAACAGATATTTGTGCTGGGTTTCCACTAATGGACAGTGTGTATATTTTTTTGCCCTCACAAACTTAAAGTATGTTATAGACGACAGATAACTAATACATGAGATGAGAGTAACTGTGAGAAAACACATCTAAACTTTCTTCTTTATGTTTATGTTTTTTTTTTCTCTCTCATGCTTAGTATACTTTCACATGTACTAATTTAAACTAATCTCATCTAGTGGCTTCTGGTCATAGTGGTTGATAGTCATTCTTGTTAAAATTTCTTTTGATTTTATCCACTTCAATTTGATATGCCAATATAATATTTCTTTCTGTCTCTTTGCTCACAAATTTGCCTTAATAGGTCTAAAAATTAGGCATATGCTAGATTCTGTACTAACTGCTGTCAAGTTAGGTGGGTGGATGGTCTGCCTCTTCTTAGAAAAAAAAAAAAAAGCCCTATTTTCTTCATTTATGTGTCTGTGAACTCGAGCTGCAGCCACGGGTACCAGAAAAGAGGAGCCAGAGTAGCTGCCGGCACTAACAATGGCAGAGCACGTGGCGCGTGCCTGTGTGGGCTGGGCTGGGCTGGGGCGTGGGGAGACGTCCGAACTGCCCACTCACCTCCTCCAGCATCTGAGCCACGACCGCAGTTCTGTTTCTATGCACAAGAAAACTTCACTGACCACCTTTTGTAGTTGCCGGGAGCTGTTTAACAGGGCTCATTACTGTTCCTTCTACCGAAGGGTCTGGACAGAGAAACCAAGCGAGGATAACTAGAAAAGGGAGTGACGACTGGAATTCTGTTTAACTGTGTCATTCAGAGCTTCAGATTCCCCCAAACTCAGTTAGACTCAATTATTGAGCTTTCCAAGGTGACTTCCACTCAAACAGTACAGCTACCTTTAATCTCAGAGAGAAAGAAATGAGCACAAATCTTTTTCTTATTGTCTTCCAATCCGACTGACGCATTGGCATTTATCAAAAGTGGATCGGAACTTCCTTGATTTAAGCGGTGAAAGAAAATATCATGATGCAAGACTTTCCTGTATGCTTAGATATCTATGTGTTTTATTAAAGAATCAAGAAGCGCAAATTAAAATGGGCCCCTTTCTCATGGAGTGGCTTCTGCTGGAGTCCTTTGCTCAGGCTGTAGTTGCTACCTCAACAGTACTTTGTGTTCATACACGTGGATAGCTGCTACTTTAGCCTGCAGCTACAGGCTTTAGAAAGTTAAGTTGTTTCTTATTTAGAGATTTTAATTTGCAGTTAGCTACGCAGGACAAATCATATTCTTAAGGAGAAGCAAATATAATACTGCTATCTTCATAGCACACTTCCACACTGGGAAGTCTCCATTTCTCAGACAAATGTAATGTGCCCACCTAGACCCCTTCTCTTTAATTCTACCTTCTGCATCAGAACCTGTGCTGTTATCAAAGTATCTTAATTATAAAAAGTGACATCTGCCTCCTTTGGCAGTCTAAACTTCTTCTCGAGGAGAGTGATTCCTGTTAAACCCTATGTACAAGGATCCATCACTTACGATTATGACCAGTTCTTAGACTGCAACAACACAGGTGAAACAATGTCCAAACTATGATGAGAAGGAAATTTTTGCAAACAATACACCTTTTCTGTATTTTACAATTTTATACATGAATTGTCATGTACTTGCTTCCTTTTATCAACACAGGATCTTAGGATCAATTGGCATTTTCATCTGAGCTCGACTGAATTTACATTTCTCAAGCTTTCATTTTCTGTGCAGTTCTGGATTAGTGTGGACCCCAAGAGGTAGCTGGCATTAGAGTGGAAAGACAGAAACGAGGTAGCAGCCACAGCCTTTGACAATCAGAAGATACATGTGACAGTTTGGGAACTGTTTCATCTTACAAAGGTCTCTTATCTCTTGGTTCACTTTGCTGGCCTGGGGAAGTAGCCAGGTCATAGCGCCTTCAAGGTTTTCTTCTTTAAAAAGTGTTCAGGTTCTGTTTCATCTCTTCTGACTGCAAGGTCCAAGTCATATTTTGCTCAGTGTTACCAGCTTCTCCCGGGGACAGTGGAGTCTTTGAATTTGAAGACTCGGAGGGAATGAGGAGACATGAAATTGTGTTCTGTGGTATCTGTGGCTTGCAGTGTGGATTTTGCATTGTTTTCTCCTCAACAACTGACATCCCTTCTCAGGCATGCAGACACAATTCTTGAACTGGCTCTCGCAATTGAGAGGATAAATTCTTGTCCTCACACCTTCATCTCTATCAATCACAGCTGTTCTTTTCCTATGATTGAGCTCTGTCTGACAGAAATAGGTATTATTAGGATATATTTGTAATGGGAAAATGGACTCTCAGAGAAAATTACATGAGCAGTAAGGGATAGACACGGACACAACCCTGGTTGATTTAATCCATGCATTTTAATATTTTAGTGAATTAAGAAAAGTCGTGTGGGATGGATGGACTGGAGACCTAGCTGGAGGTGCTAGAATCATTATTTGTGTGCTCAGATGTGAAATGAGAGATCATTTACACAGAGAAGAACTGAACCACGAATCTACAAATCCACTCTTTAGAGTTTCCATTTGTAATAACTCTGATAAATTACCTATTACTTCTCTGGATTGTCACTACCACTCTATCTTTCCTCTAATCAGATTGTTGAAATTACATCTAGAATATAGCAGGCCTCTAATTTCTACTCTTTTTTTTTTTTTTTTTTTTTTTGTGGAACCAGGGATTGAACTCAGGCCCTTGCACTTGCCAGGGAAGCACTTATTCCACTGAGCCTTCTCCCAGGCCCTTAATTTCTACTCTTGACCACTCTGTTTGTATCTTCTTAGAACTGCTCTACTCCCTAAATTTACTTATTACTGAAGATTGATTATTATATATGTGATTTACATTTGTTTTGCATCGTTAGTTTGAAGACAGCATTTAAAGTTGGGAAGTTTCAATTTGTAAGCAAAATTAAAACAGTGGTGCGTTGTCCATACCCATGTGGGTAAGACAAAGCTTCCACGGGGTGGATCCATCCTCGTAGCGTGTATGTCACATAGAGACAAATAAAATCTGTTTAAATATAAGATAAGTACATACATATCTTTGAAGACAGTGCTTTAACTTTTCATTGAACTTCTACTTAAATTTTATCTCAAATATTTGGCATTGGATACTAAATTATTCCAAATACAATTTTATAACTTGACAGTGTTTTAGGATTACTGGCTTAATTCAATTATTATTTCATTTTAGTCATTAAATAAACTATTACAAATATTAAGCAGCATGGAACCATAACCAATGTCTACCACAGGAAAAATAATGAACAAATAGATCAATTAGAGTTTGGTGACATAATTTTATAATGGCTAATCTCTTATCCTGTGTGTAGTACAGAAAAGTGTTGAATACATATGTAAAGTTAAAAAGACTAATATGTCTTTTAAAAGCATATTTTCATTTTTATCATTGAAAAATGAACAGTTCAAAGCAGCAAGAGCAGAAAAGGGGGATGAGCAAGCCCCTTTTCCTCCCTGATATTGTGTGAAGGCAGAATGCCCTAGGATGGGTCCTTCCCACCCACCCCATGTTTACAAAGTGAGGACCCTGGGCCCCTTCTGAGACCCTCAGTTAAGCTTTGAAACATTTCAATTGGCACAATGTATCAACCATTTCATTAACTAATTGAAAACGATGGTCTGTGTCCAAAATACTTCTTAATTGTAGGAATAAAATGCTAAGTCACACCTGGCCCCTGCTCGCTGTCCCTGAAATGGAAGAGGAGCACCTAAGTGCATGTGATGCATAATGCGTGGAGGTGATAGAGTTATGCACAGAAAGCATGAGCAGCCCTAGCCAAGGCAAATCCACCTGTCTCAGATGAGCCAGGAAAGTAAACGGAAATATGTTTGCACTGGACCTTGAAGCGTCGAGGCTAATCTATGCTTCAAACCAAGCGGAATCACAACACAATAAAGTGAGTCTATAGAGAATAAGATAGAAAACTGAAAGTTATTTAGTGTGCTTAGAACAGAAAAGTGTCCAAGGAAGAAAGGCAGAAAGCCAATCTGGAGACAGAGGGAAGAGTCAGGAAATATTTAATTTTCAAAATATCATCAGGGACTGGTGAGATAACTCAGTGGTCTAAAGCACCTGCTTATGCAAGCTTAGGTGGGTGTAGGGGACCACAGTTTGATCCCGGGCACCACATGCCTGGCCACCCCCACCCTCAGGGCAGCTGAGCTGGCCAAGACAAACAAACAAACAAACAAAAAATCAGTACAGGGATGGAGAGATGGCTCAGTGGTCTAAAGCACCTACTTAGAACAAGCTT
>NW_004524579.1:17569848-17572115 GCF_000260255.1 Octodon degus | reverse complement strand
CTCTCTCTCTCTCTCTCTCTCTCTCTCTCTCTCTCTCTCTCTCTCAAATAAATAAAAATAAAAAAAAATTAAAAAAAAATCAGTACACTGTTATAAAAGTAAGGAGTAAGGTCGCCTCAACAACACATTAATTTATATTTCCCTCTAAAATTATTTTGATTGAACAGAAAGTATGTAACTAAAAACCATTACACTATTTTTGTGAGAAGTCCTTTTGCTTACTTGACCAGAAATCAACTTACAAAACTCACCTATTTGGATTGACCTTACACTTGCAGGCAGGTGCTTATGCTGCTGGGCCATCTCCCTGACCCTTCACCACTGTTTTGAAAGTCTAAACATCAGATTTATTTGGTATTCTGATCTTGAACACAAGATACTAAATTCTAGAAAGAGTGATAAATTTCTAATTTTTGATCAGTGACTTCGTTTTATATACTTGGCCTCATTTTCCTCAGAATTTAATGCCATATGCTCTATGATAGCTATGAAACTGTAAAAGAAGGCGTTTATTCCGGAATTGCGAACTGAGCAAGATCTTTGTCGTACCTAGTAGCTCCTATTCCTGGGTATTACCCTTTCTACCCCCTAATATATGTGTCACAAATCTAGGTTAATTGAAAGCCCTATTCCCAAAAACTAAGCAAAAGAGAGTGGGTATATCCATTAAAAAACAAAGAAAGAAAACAATAAAGTTATGTTTTAAAGGACCCTATCATTCTGTCTGGTGAAAAAGGTTATAAGAAAACACAGAATTGAAAGGTTTGCTGCTGAGCACGTCTAACTGCAAAAATACAAGTTTTCATTTCCCAATCAGTGGCAGCGTAGTGAGTGCACCTGCGCACTGTAAATCATCAGGATTCATTGTTCATCAGTGAGGATTTAGGCAACATGACACAGGCCTTTTTAAATGGAAGTACTTCATATTTACCACAATATCCCCAACACACACACTTAGAGCGATCAAATGATTTATATGATTTACACAAATCTGATGATAAAAATTAAGAGATTGGCATTCAAATATTCCCCTGAATACTTCTGGGCAGAAACAAAAATGTGTTCAATGAAAGCCAAGTGTGTTATTAGTTTGTCCCTCAGGCCTCTAGCTTTGCCTCACTCCACGGTAGAGATAGAGACTGAGAGAAAGAGGGGCTAGGGTGTGACCCTCTTTAAAGCTGTTTATGGGGCTGGAGAGATGGCTCAGTGGAATAAGCGCTTCCCTTGGCAAGCGCAAGGGCCTGAGTTTAATACCCATTTACGAAAAAAAAAAAAAAAAATCTATCGAAGCTTGCAGAGTCACATGGCAGAAATTGATCCCGGTTTGGAAATACCAATTGTTCTTGTCCCCACTGCTCCAAACTCAGAGGATATTGTCAGTGAAATGGGAGAGAAACCAGCAGTTCATTTTGTGCAATGTGAATTTCACTGTGTATCTTGCTTATGTTTGATGAACCCTCTCCCTTAGATAAATCAGTAGTTAGTACTACTGTCAGGCAATAACTGGAAGTACAAGATGTCCTCAGCCCTTCAGAACTTCCTTTCCAGCTAATCAAGTGTGGAGTTCACACTTACTTTCTGTTGGGGGTTAGATTGTGAGGGCAGTTAGAGAGTAACCGAGGACAGATCACGAATGCCCTAGTCGACTGGACATTGAAATGGTTATGGGCTCCTCAGATCAGCAGAGACTGGTGAGCAGCTGATTCTGCACACTCCTGTAAGGAGTCTGTACTTCGCTGTGTGCTCCTGGACTCCTTGTGCACAATGTTCAATTAGCAGGTAATGATTGTTTCAAATAGATTGAAAACATCAGTCATTTTGGAGAACTTTACTGGGAAACTGAACTTTGTAGTGTTTCTAGCCAGCCAGATATAAGAAAAAGAAAAGAAAGTCAGCAGGAGTTAGTGGAATGTGCAGAGGTGGCACCACTGGAGCATCCAGAGCCGAGGCTGACTCGGTATCTGCTGAGTAGCCAGCAGTTCCGGGACAGTAAAAGCCGCTCTAAGGTCACAGGAATCACTGTTGAAATGCAGCACATTGGCAATAGCGAATATTCAGGGAAAATTGGTGTGCAATAAAGACTGAAGCTCAGCATTTCTAGGAAAACTTTTTTTTTGAAAAGTGAGTATGTTTCTTTATAAATTTGCATTTCATGAATAATGCCTTGGAAAGGTGACCTCCTCCGGCAATTCAATACAGGCTCACTATTCTCAATCACTCTCTTCTGGGTCTCAGAGTACACAGCCTTTACATGATAAGGAAATAGG
>NW_004524579.1:17564438-17566657 GCF_000260255.1 Octodon degus | reverse complement strand
ATTTAATATTATTTTGCTAACAATATTTGCATCTACGTTTATTTTTTCTCTCTTCTTTCCTTTCATTGTTTTTGATGTCATAGTAAAACTTCCTTTATAAGATGAAGTTAGATATTTCACCTTTGTCTTTTCTGGAAGTATTTGAATGAAGTTAGTCTTAAACACTTTTTAAATGTTTGTGTAATTTTTCAGTGAAACAAGTTGAACTTTTGGATTTTTCTTGTAAGACTTATCTTCAATTTCAACTTCTTTAATAATAATAAGGGTTTTTTTTTGGAACTAGGGATACGTTGTTCTAATTATCTCTTAAGACAAATGTATTAGTATATGCTTTTTATGGAACTAGACTATTCCATCTATTTTTTCAAATTTATGTACATTGCCTTTTTCAAAGTATTCCCCTCTTATTTTTATTCTCATTCTCATTCTTATTCTTTTTATTATTATTTTCTACATATGGCATAGGTTGATGAAGCTCCTGAACACATGATATAACCAATTTTTGTTGGCTCATTTTAAAACGATCAGTCTCACTAAAGGTTTGCCTACTGTATTGCTATTTTCAAATAACCAGGTCTTAAAATTTACTCTATTGTTTTAATTTTTAGTTGAACTGATTTATATTTTCCTTCAGCTTACTTTTCTTTATAAATATTATATCAAAACTTATTTCTTTGAAAACTGTTTTCAGTACTTTTATGTTTTTCACAAATTATAATTATATTTTCACTTTAATTCAGTTCAATGTGATTTTTAATTAAGATTTTTTGACCCACATATTATTTACAAGCGTGCTGTATTATTTAATTCTAAGAATTTGAGTTTTTCTTCCTTTTTTTGATATGCTTTCAATTTAGTTGTGATGAGAATTTAGAATATGATTTCAATTATTGTAAACATGCTGACATTAATTTGATAGTGCTGAATATGGAAAAGAATACTCAGAAAGTAAAAAAATAAATTGTAAATATATATGTAACAGGAACTACAGGAATGAACAATGTCAAGTATAGTATATAAAACACTAATTAAAACTGCTTTAAATTTGAATATTAATAAAAATATTTTGCGAGTTATCTGGTATTTATTTCTGGCTAGAATTTCAAACAACACTTTTCTGTCTACAAATATAAATATTGAGAGTACAAGTGCAGAAATAAGGCTCACTCCTACAGTTTTGATTGGCTGTGCCAATTTTTGTTTGTCCACCTGTTACCTTCCCCTAACAGTGTCCCCACAGGGATAGTTTCTCTTTTCTACTTATCGAATTTATTTACTTGACTTCATATGTTGTCCAGGGAAGAAGCATGTTAGTCTCTAAGTCTCAGTCATTTTATCTAAGAATTTTGATATTGAACAGATACATAGAAAAATTGGGGAACAGAGATAATTCATTTCTGAAATGTTCTTCCCAACCTTTCCCAGAAGTGACACAGTTGAGCTATCTTTTTGGATGATCTTCTGCTTGCTTATTGTCATTTCTGAATTGTGTGGCTCATGGCCTTTACAAAGTAGATGCTTAGTTACACATTTATTTTTTTGAAACTAAGCTTGCACTTCCCTGGAACCCCTCTAAGTGTTGTGTGTAATTTACAAATGATTGTTTAGAGCTATTCCAACCCAAACCTAATTGATTATGATGATGAGAGAATAGTCTTCTCCAGACTGTGCACCTGCTGGAAGACAGCATGTTATAGGGATCAAAAGTCCAAGTCCTGCCGCATAGTACTGTAGATACCTTCCGAAAATACATTATTTTCTGAACTTTCAGATCCTCAACTTTCAGGTGAGAATATTAACACACTTCCCTCAATGAGCTATCCAGTGGGAATATGAGTTAAAAACTTGGGGCAAGGACTCATCAATATTGATTTTTCCCAAAAACGTCACAAATATATTTTCAACATTTACTAAAGAAAAGTCTCACAGATGTTACTACTTTTCAGGATGAACTTCAATATTGGAAGAAAGTCAGAAGTATTCTGATCATTACCTGGAAAGAAATGCTGTGTGAGAGACAATGAGAAACATGTTTAAGAACCCAAGTTAAAGGCAATCAGCTAGTCATTTTTGTTCATAAAAGGCAATACTATGGTAAAAATGAAGAAGGGCTGAGTTTATTTATATATTTATTTATTTATCTTTTTTTTTTCAGTGTGTTTGGTTGTTACAGGGTCTCACTACGCAGCTCAGATTCATGGTGATCCTCCTACTTTCAG
>NW_004524579.1:17554107-17563673 GCF_000260255.1 Octodon degus | reverse complement strand
CTTTTTAAGCATCTATAGGCAAATAATACATGTTACTCCTACTCTATCTCTAGTATCCTAACACTATAAATTTCACCAAGAAGTATTCCCTATTCCACCCTAAAAGGAACTGAATTGTGAATTGCTATTTGTGTACCTTATACTTCCATTCTCTTGTCTTTGAAGAGATCAGATCATCCTGCAGGACCTAACAAAATAGCATGCCCTAAACTGTTGAACGAAAGTGAACTTAGTAGAAGCTCTTAGGTAAGGAAAAGAAGACACAGCCAACTTGTTTGTTTTAAATTTTTGTCTGCTTATTGCACTGCTTAAGGTAACTCAACTAAATATGTAGTATTTCTTTTTTTTCTTCATTCCTTAAATATGAATAATGATCCTTATTTTCTTCCTCAGAGAAAGTGTAAATAACTAATATAATTTGCAAAGACTTGACGAATGTAAGAGAAGACCATTATGAATCATCATCAGTATCAGTAGAAGAAAAGACTTCTTACATTCTGATTTGTGCACAGCAGTCTGTTTTGCAGGATAAGAAGCCAAGTAGCACCTATCTGGAGGTAATTTGCTCAGGAAAAAAAGTACATGAAAGGCTCCCAATGGCAAATGGCAAAACAAGATTTTTGGACTTCCAGGCATTAATACAAATATGCAGTAAATGAACCAATGCCTGTGAAAAAAGTATTTTCCATGTTTGTATATACAACAGATGCTTCTATATGAGGATAGAATCTGTACAAATAAAGAAATATAGATTTATAAAAAATTCCCCAATTGGTTGCACTTCTGAAATAGAAACAAAAATGGTGTGTGTATGTGTGTGTGGCTGTCCCAGTGTACAGGGTCACAGTAAGGATGAAATGGTAAAATGTAGAAATAGCAACAGGAGAATATGGATTGTCATCGAATAAAGGGGGTAGCATTCATAATTTCTTTTAAAATCCCACCTTCTGTTTAAAAAGAAGAATCCCCCGTTAGGTTATGAGTAATAGAAGGAGATCTTCAACATAGTAATGTTAGACGAAATTCTACTTTTAGCAAACTTAGGGTTGACTTCCCAGGAGCTGAGCAGGGTGTCTGTAAGACCAGATCAGTGACTTGGACAAACCTCAAGTAAATTTAGGAGACTAAAGAACAATAAAAAATAGAATGTCTTGGGAAAATTATCAAAAAATTAATTGGTTACATAGAGGGAAAACCACAGTGAAGAACTGGACAGAACAGTTTGATGAAACGTTTAGTTTGCGACCAGCCGTGCCAGCCATGGGATGGTATGTAGGCACTGCACTCATTCTTATTAATCCTGGGCTCATGATGTTCTCTAATGGTGTTAGTCCCAGAAAAATTGAGTAAGACTACTTAGCCCCTGGCTAAATGGGCAGCTCAGGTCCAAAGGGGCTGCTTTTTGAAGCTGTATTCCAGGGGACGGGCAGCACCCCGACATTTCACAACTGAATCACTTCGACCCAAAGTCATTTGTTCAATCATGGTTGACAAAAGTAACAGAGATTTTCTACTGTTTGGAAAACAAATGGATCTCTTGGCTGTTTTCATAAAGATCGACGGGACTTAAAATAGCCTGAGGTTAATATTATAAATCTTTCTAAAAGAGATTTTCAGAACATATTCTTTATACCAGCATTGGATCAATCTAAAAAAAATGACATATTTTCAAAGTACAGTTTGGCAAAACAACTTATTGTTGAAAATATTTTTTTCTTAAAAAATAAACTTTTCCTTTCCTGGTACATTTCTGTTTATTTGCTCTTTAATTCTTGGATATCAAACAAATAACAAATTAGGATAAAAATGGGTAATGGACCTAGACTGACCACCTAATTTTCACTGGTGTCTATAGAATTTCTTGCATGACTGCAATGGATATGAGCCTGGGGGAGGTAGTGCGGTAAGAACTTTTAACATCATGTCAAATAGAAGACCTTTAAAAATAAATAAAAGGACTCGACAAAGGAAGCTTGTCTCAAACTCATACAATCTTGAAGACCTGGTGTATAATTAAAATTCTTTCCAAATGTTGAGCAGCAAATATTTCTGACACTGTTCTTAAGTCCTATTTAAATAAGAGGTGAGCTAATAAAAATTAACTTTGATATCTAGATAAAATTTTATTTTGAGAAGATTAGAATGAATCTAAATGAAAATTGAAGCAGCAGCATAGGAGCATGGGCTTTAGCTTAAAAAACATGGTGAAGAATAAACATCATAGACAGGGCAGACTTCAGCATATTTCTAAGGTATCTCTATATGAATTGTGTTGTATAAAATATTACATACTTGTCCTTTCTATTATCTTTCTATCTTGTATAAAAACACTGGAGGGCTGGGGAGATGGCTCAATGGAATAAACACTTCCCTGGCAAGTGCAAGGATCTGAGTTCAATCCCTGGTTCCACAAAAAAACAAAAAACAAAAAAAGAAAACAAAAAACAAAAACAAACAAACAAAAAAACCCAAACAACTGGAGATGATGTCTTCTCTTGTATTGGATATCTTTTGGATAAATGATCTGATTTTGAGCAGCATTATTGCTTCTTTTTGTAGCTCCCAGGTATGAACATTCAAATTGTATCTGAATGATGGTCAGAAATATGTGTAGACTGGGCGCCGGGGAGATGGTTCAGTGAATAAGCACTTGCCTGGAAAGTACAAGGGCCTGAGTTCAATCCCCAGTTCCACAAAAAATAAATAAATAAATAAAAATAAAAAAATTTAAAAAAGAATGTGTACAGACTAAGTTCTGCCATTTTTACACAGCTGAAAATTTGTTATTCCAGTGTGTGTGTGTGTGTGTGTGTGTGTGTGTGTGTGTGTGTATTCACAGATGAATGGTAAGAACACTATCCCATTTGAACTGTAATTTGGATTGAAAGCTGCGCTCCATCTTATTTATTTTGAATTTATTTGGAAGGTATAATATGTACAAGGATAGGCTGGTTTAGAACATTCTGTCTTTCATCAGATTATCTAACTTGGAGCTTGGACCATGAAACAAAGGTGGAGAGAATTTCCACCAGCTACTCAAATCTTGCCATAAAGACTTTGTTAGGGACAAAGTCCCTTTTATCCTCCTTGCTTTTCAAAAGAAAATTCCAGCCTCCCAAGAACTGGGATTACAGGCTGAGCCACCTTGCCTAGTCTCAATTGCCATCTCAGGATGCCCCAGGGGTGGGGCAGGCATGGTAGATCAAACCCATGACCCCTGTGCCTGCTTGCAGGCTCATTAATCCGCTGAGCTATTTGGCCAGCCCAAGGCTGTGTTTAGGTAAGCTACATCTTGAATTTCAGTTCTGATTCTCTTCTGCTACTTTCTAGGTCTTTAAACTTGAGCCTTTCTGAGCTTCAATTTTCTCATCTGTAAAAAGGAGGTAATTGAGTACCCTGATCTCTAAAATCACACCTAGCATTTAAAATAAAAATGTGGTGAACGCAGTAGTCTACTAAAAGTATCCGAATACCCTGTCCACTGTCTAGTCAGGAGGTGCACCTTTTCTCATACCTGGATCACAAGCCGCAAAGGCAGCAGCACCAAGGTAGGCACTCAGCTGAGAGCTTTGAGGCCTGTGCACACTCACTGTTAAGTAATCTGTCTTTGGGGTCAGGTGGGTGCACCATTCACCAGAAATTCATACTCCAGAACCACAATGGTGCACAACCAGACAAGGGTTTGGGTGGGTGCCTTTGTTCTGGAAACAAGTAAAGTGCATTTACTCTGAGCGATTGAAAACTTCCTTGAATGGGAAGCACTGCTGCCAAGCACAAGGGTGGTTATACTTTTAGGTATCAATAAATTGCTGACATTTGCGAGTTATTATGAAACTAGTATACTTAAGAAAAATCATTAGAAGAGCAGCTTGTCTCCAAGTGTACAAATATAAGATATATTGCAGGTTGTTTAAAAAATATTTTTGTTTATTCACTTATTTGGTACAAGGTCTTGTTATGCAGCTTGGACTCTTAGAGATCCTCCTCTCTCAGCCTCTCCACACTGGGATTACAGGAGTGCACCAGTTTTCCCAAGCTATTTCCCCATCCCTGGAGGATTTAACTAAACATGGAATTTGAAATTTATGAATTTAGGAGAAAAAAAAAAAACTAACTTGTGTTGCTTATAATTTAAGATTTGAGAAAATGTGGTTAATGCCAAAAGTGTCTTGGGAAATCATTCTCTTTGAAATGAAATAGTAATTCTATTTTTTGGTCCATTTCCAAAGAGATGTCATAAATGCAAGGTCACGGGACCAAGCATAAGTATGCATCTTGTTTCCCTTGACGTCTTTGCTCCTAGAACACAAGGTTTATCCTCAAATCTGAAAACTAGGAGGACAGGTGCATTTCCTAGATAGGAGGCATCCAGCTAACAGGGAGCCAGGCTTTCTTTCTATAGACCTCAGTCAGGCACCATAGACAGTTCTGCCTTTTGCAATTAAATAGTGTGGCCTCAGAAACAAAGGAGCTTTGGAGGAACTTCCTTTGATACAATAGGTGTTTCAGTTCCAACATTCCCAACATAATTTTTGTTTGTCAGAAGGCTGTATCTTTTTGTTGCTTGAAATTTGTTCAATGTTTGTAAAAATTTGTCAGCCACAGCTATATTTTGTTTTGTTTGGAGCAAATTTTGCTGCAGCAGCTGTGACAGGAGCCACTGTGTCTCACCCTAGCCAGATCATCTCTCATCCAGAAAAAGAAAATCAATTTTAATTTTTCAAAGAGGAGCAGCAAGTGGTATTTGTTATTTATATTTTAAAAGGGGTCATTAACCACCTCTTTTGTTTCCTTTTTCTACCTCAGGGCTTAACGGAGGGGAGGCACAAGAAACAAATAGATGTGGATTAAACCATGCAAATGTCTTTGATTATCTATCCACTGTTGCCTTAATGGCATTCAGTAGGGCGTAGCTTCCATATCTGAGATCTGTATTGTGGTTTATATTTTTGCACGATAAAGTTGAACATTTATACAGAGGGACACTTTCAGCAATGAGAATTCATCTGTGCTAGACACTTAGTTACATTAAATTACAGAGGACTGAAGGAAGAAAATATTCAATATCTAAATTTATTTGAATATATGAATGACTTCGTAGGATGTGTTCTTGAGGATGTAGGGGTCCCAGGTGCTTTCTGTTATCCTGAAAGCAGCCTATCTTGTTTTCAACTTTAGTTTACTTTCTGTTTTTGAACTTCTTTCTCTTTAAAGTGACTACGTAATTCTTTTTTCCAGTGAGCACGTGACAATGAAACGTGTAAATAATGATGACATGTATTTTTTTTAATATAACTCCAGTATTTCATGCTCATGGTTCATGATGACATGTATTTATAAGATGCAGAGGAGATAAGGGGGTGCCATAGTTTCTGCCTCCATTCTGGGATCAAGTATATGCTGATCATATCTCAGAATAAGCTTTTTTTTTTTTTTCTGGCACTGCGGATTGAACTCAGCACCTTGTGTTTGCTAGGCAAGCACTTATGCCACTGAGCTATCTCCCACCTATATCTCAGAATAAGGATGTGAGTTTTAGATAAAATGTGCTTTGTTAGCGTCAAAAGCTAAAATGAGTAAAAATAAGCAATATAAAAAGCCAAATAGAGTCTAAATTCATGCATAGGTGATGGAGAACAATATAAACAGATTAATAAATAGATAAATAGATGTTGTTATTAAATCTCATAAATTTGTCACTGATTAGGATTATAATTCAGAGTTGTTAAAAGAGTGGACAATACTTTAGGTAAGTAGATTGATAAACCAACTGTGTAGCACAAAGTGTGACGGCATAATTTAGGGAAAGGCAGTTCAGAGTTTAAGTCAAGGATCTATTTCTACAATCTAGAACCAGTGACCATAATCTTTCCAAACTTCTCTTACCTCATCAATGAGGAGAAATAATTATTATGTCTTCTAGAGTTGTAATGAATATATAGATATAGATATAGATATAATGAATATCTAGATCATATTTTATATACAGCATTTAGGAAAAGATCTAGCAGGTAAGATACAGTAAAAAACACTGGCTTTTGTTCGTGTTGATTTAGTTTTCCTCATCAATAACAGTTCTTCTAAATACAGTGCATAATACAGATGACATGTAATTTCCAGGTTTACAATTTAAGCATATTTGTGACTAAAAATTTGTATCCTAGACAAATCCATATATGACCACTAGTTTTGGCCAGCTATCTAAGTGTCTTCTGAAACTCACTGCTAGATTCCCTATATCTCCTTGCATACTCTTCGCATTTTTAGAATCCAGTTTCCACTTATACATGCAGTAGGCTTCTGAGGAACACAGTCGCCTGAGTAGGAATGACCTAAAAGCATTAAGTTTGTCAGACTCTTCCCCTGCACTTCAAAATCTTCCCAGGAAATTCATGTACAGATTTTAGTGGGTTGTGAATTAGGTTGGAGAAAAAGTTTACATCTTTCTCCTCACTAACTTCGAGCTAAAATTTATCATTTTGTTCAATTATTAATGTAAGCTACAATTCTCAGCATTATTTGCAGTACATGAGACTGTCAGCCATAGACACCAGATATTTTCACATTATATTACTGTTGTCTCAGATACCTTGAAATATCACTCAAAATTATAGTAGCTATTAGATCTGTTATTAAATCCTGTTATGTATATGACAATCATATGTAGTACTTCATGACAAATTTGACATTTGTAATATATTATAACTATATTTTAATATAATTGGTTTCTCTATAATCTTAAATATTTTATGTTATCACTTAAAATTATTGTTATGAGAAAAAATCATAGACCTTACCATACTGCTGATGGGGTTCTCAGCACAAATAAGATTAAGGATCTCAGAAATAAAGGGACGAAATGAAGCACAAAGAAACTATTATCATTTAATAATGAAATAATATTGCATAAATGAATAAATATGCTATATAGCTCCAGAAGGAAATATAACTATAAAACTTCCTGAATATAAAAAAATAAGGTCACCTATGAGTTTTAGAAAAATCTGGAAAAGAAAGCAATGAATTTAACAGAACTGGTAATGTCATCTGGCAAAGGAATTTATACATTAGTTGGCTATGAACTAAAGTAAAAATTTTAAGTAGGTATTTTCATCACTGTTCTTATCATGAAGACAGATGACCTGTCAATATAAAGGAGATGATTATTGTGGCTCATGTTTTAGAAGTTTCAGTCCATATGCAAAAACAGTATGGCAGTGGGGTCTGGGCCAAGGGAGGTGCTCTTGTCATGCTGACCAGGGCACAGACAGAGAAGTCAGGGCCCTGCAGGGGAGAGACACCCTTCCAGGTCACATGCCCAGTGACCAGCATCTTCTGATCAGCCCCACCTCAATGGTCAGCTAGATTGCCCGCTGAGTTAAACAACTTCCCCAAATCCTATCCTATGAGTGCCTGAGGCCTTTGGGAGACACTCTTGACGTAAACCTTAACAGTTAGCTTCTAAAATTTTATTATAATTGTAAATAGCCAAAAAGGATGTAAATTCCTGTCTATTTTATATGGTAATATTTTAATAAAGCCATTGATAAATACAAGGGTGTTTTATACACACTGATGTTTATGTAATGTAGAAATTAAATGTAATTTTTTATACATGCAAATTGTATTTTTTTTATCTTTACTTTTTAAATTAAATTAAATTTTTTTTTTTCAGAACCAGGGATTGAACTCAGGCCCTTGCACTTGCCAGGGAAGCTTTTGTTCTACTGAGCCATCTCCCCAGCCCTACTTTTTTAATTTTAAAGAGTAAAAACAAAAACAAAAGCAGGAACAAATAATAGAAACAGAAACAGAAACAAAGCAACATACAGCAATACAAATGGTCCAAAATTTCAAGACAAGAATAAAAATTGTCAGTGGCTGTTATAATATGTATTGTCATCAATTTTAAAATTAGATTTCCTTTCCTCTACACTCAGAGAAATACATATGTCTAGAAAGAGCTGAACTGGCTCTAGTGTTTGATATTTAATTAATCACATGATCATATTTCTTACCACGTAGGAAAACTTAGACTAGATTGGTGACTGATAGGTAATTATGGGGAAAGACAGGCCCTGAGAAGATTTACAGAGAGGAAGAACAGCTTCATTGTCTTACCAACAGTCCAACTGAATGTAGCCACCTGAGTACGCTAAACCAACAGGACAATGTAAACCATGGTGAGAAACTATACGTGATTATTGTTGTATACTGCTAGGGTTTTCTTTTTTAAAGTTACATACCATTAGATAAATTTAAGAAACCCCCTCCGACAATTATAGTGCCTTATTAAAGAATTTATAGGGGGCTGGGGATATGGCTCAGTAGAATAAGCGCTTCCTTGGCAAGCTCAAGTGCCTGGGTTCAATCCCCGCTTTCACAAAAAAAAAAAAAAAAAAAAAAAAGAATTTATATAATTGCCCTTTGTTGGCTATCTGGTGATTTTACTCTTGGGGAAAACTTATTGGGATTGGGAAATGCAAGTCACAGAGGAGCTGCCGCATCCCAGCTATGTCCTGAGAAGGCCAGTTTTAACAAACATCAGGATGCGGAAATAGTTTTTTTAAACGTTTATCCGTGCCTCTATACCTGTTGGAAATTCTTTGCACATTCCCTAGTTGAGGAGCCTTGTTCCAGCCAGAAACACTCAATGAAAGAGACTTCAGGACAATTAGAAGGCATTTCGGAAACAGGAAATTGTTCATTTTAGGATGTGCCCTAACTTCCAAAGAATTAGCGCCAGTGGAATAAAATATCAAAAACAGAATGGCTTGAAGCTTCAAAGTGTTTGGGTTGCCTCACATGCTTTCTCTATGTTAGCTACCTTATTTGGCACTTGTGTGACTACAGTAGCTACTCTTGAAGTAACGTTGTAGGGGTCTTTAATTGTGGATATATTCACACAGTGCACTGACATGCACTTCTGGGTCCTGTCAGGTAGAAATGCTCTCATTTTTCCAATAATAACTACTGTACCTGGCAGTCTTAGGACATCATCACGGGCCTGCAGTGCTATGTAAGGCCCATTAAGGACCTTGGTTAAGACTGGATACATTGGAAATGGTTCACGGAAGTGTAGGATCTGAAGTCTGAGGTCTAATATACATATAAGAAGGTAAATGAAAACATGTGGCTCATTCAGAGTAGGTGTGTAAGGAAAGTGATAAAGCAAACGTTAACCTTGTTCTGTGAGAGTTTATGATACTTCCTGACTGAAACAGAGAGAAAGAATGCATGAGGGAGAAAGACAGTTTGTAAATGGGAGTAAAGGTTCTTGCAGAAGGTCTTGAAGGCTGTACACACAAAATAATATGTTTGGAAGGGAAATTTTTATAATTTGAACATTAATGATATTTCCTCAACAGAGAGAAAAGTGATTTTTTTTACCATGACATCAAGAAACAATTCAATCCAAAATTTTGTTCTCAAATTGATTCTAAGGAAAATACATAGTCTATGATTTCATCCGTCTCCAATGAATTACAGACACACACACACACACACACACACACACACACACACACACACGCATGGGTGCATACTTGCATGTGCATTTCTGATTT
>NW_004524579.1:17551008-17552862 GCF_000260255.1 Octodon degus | reverse complement strand
TGGAGTTTAAGATCTGAGTCTTCCTTCCTAGTTTAAGCTTTTACCATAAAATTCCTAAGGGATACATTTGCTATGTACATACTCCTTTCAGGTTATCTCCTCAATCTTTAATCAATGTTTACAGTTCAGACCATAGGTGACAAAGCTGTTTCCATGCATTGCCATTTACACCTCCAAGGGTTGTTTCCGCAGGCATAAGCCCGTCCTTGAATGGCTTTTGTCCGCTCATCCATCTAGCTGACAGCATCTTCTATCTTGTATAAATCCTGAGATGGCTTCCTTTGCCATCAAAATTCCTTTCTATTTTCACAGGTGATGTAAGAAATGAGGAATGTTGCTCTAAGTATCTGGACAACCTCTACTCATTGAGTTCTCAGCTTAGAGGACTTATCTCTTTCTGCTTTCTGTTGAAGTTAACTGTTAATTTGTTTTTCAGTTGGCTAGTTTTACATGCTTGCCAGCACTGAGGTTCTGGACCCTGCCTCAATAATTTACATAATAGCTCCCTGGATATACAGTAATCTTTCAGTCTCATTCTGTGACCGTGAAAATGCCCACAATTTCACATACTTTCTCAGTAGTTACATTTGCATTTCTCTTTGTGATGAATCCTTCTTACATAACTCACCCTTTGCCTTGCTTCTGTCTTTTTTTTTCCTGAAGATTAAGCCAAAACATCATAGAATCAAAATATGCTGTTATATTTAGCCTAACATTTCTGGAAGTTAGCACTCAGGGAAGCAGAATTAAGACCCTGAATAATACAATGAATAGGAGAACATAATACAATCTGATTTTGATTTCTAAAACTTCAACCTATCTCCTCCACTGTGGCCTTCCTCATCTCTTTTACTGGGGAAGTTCCAGTTATTTTATGTTGTTCAGCTTTTAAACTTTGTTTTACTACAACAGTTTCTTCTTAATTTCACATTAACGCATAGTTTTCTTTAGGGCACTGACTTCAAGGAAATTTCAGATTTTAAGAATTAATAATAAAGGGCTGGGGAGATGTCTCATTGGCATAAGTGCTTCCCTGGCAAGCACAAAGGCCTGAGTTCAATCCCTGGTTCCACATAAAACAAACAAACAAACAAACAAACAAAGAATTAATAATAAAAACAGAATAAAATGCATTAGTCATCATCTGACTGAAATACATTAGAGCCTCTTTTTCCTTTTATTTCACTTTCCTGCTGCCCCTCCACCTGCTTTGTTCAGCTGACTCCAAACAAAAAAGCCATCAAATTATTTAAGAATTAAAATCCAGATTTTAAAACTGTTTTTAGAGTACTAGTCCAGGCCTGGTGAGTATGCGGGAGAGCTTCAGGCTACCCTGCGCCGGCAGGACCTATTACTGGTCCCAGCCCAGGTGCAGCGTGGGTGAGACCCTCTTCCACCAACCTGAAAACAGCTGTAATCCCTGCAGAGAGTGCAGAGGATAGAACCACCCAGCTAGTCCAAGAGTATAAAATCCGGCCAGAGGGGCATAACAGGTTCACCCCCAAGGGCACTAGCAGTAAGTAGCTAATCTCCTCTATTTTTGAGCACAGCAGACAGATCCAAGCCAGGCACAGCTGGATAAATCCAATCTTCGTAGATCTGAACCTGAACTACAGTACATGCTAAGGTTATAAATACAACAAAGATCTAAAATAAAGGTCACAATACAGTGCTACACAAAATGACAAGAAGGAACAAAATGCAACCTCAGAACCCAAGCCCAACCATAACAAGTGCAGAGGACACTAACACAGAACAAATTGGGAATTACACAGCTGAAAGCAATGAATCAACGGCTCCTGAAATAAAAGCTGCAGAAAGGTATAGAGGACATCAGATTGGAAATAAAAAAGA
>NW_004524579.1:17548782-17550708 GCF_000260255.1 Octodon degus | reverse complement strand
TTGATTATAAAAAATAGAGGAGATTAGAAAAATGATGGATTCCTTGAATGAGCAATACAGGAAAGAAATAGATCGCATGAAGCAGAGTCAAAGAGATACAGAGGAAATTAAAATCTCAACCACAAACTTGCAAAACAGTTTAAGTGAAAGTGAAGACAGAATTTCAGATCTTGAAGATGCTGGTGCAGCAAGTGAAAAGGTAAGAAAGGATCTCTTAAAAACAATGAGGATACAGGAAAGAATAATCCATCACCTGCCAGATGATGCAAAGATGAACAATGTAAGACTAATAGGCATCACTGAGAAAGAAGGAGTCAATACAAATGACATTAAAAAACTATGGGCAGAAGTAATAGCAGAAAACTTTCCAAATATGAGGAAACAATCTGACATTCAGGTAACCGAAGCATACAGAATACCAAGTAACCTCAACCCAATTAAAAGCACACTGAGACATATAATAGTCAAGATCCCAGAATCTCAGCATAAGAATAATATACTGAAAGCTGATAGAGAAAAGAAGCAGATCACATTCAAAGGAAAACCCATCAGAATTATGGACAACTTCTCTTCACAAAACATGAAGGAAAGAAGAGCATGGAACAGAGTACTTCAAGTCCTCTATGAAAACAAATTCCAGCCCAGAATACTATACTCTGAAAAACTGTCTTTCAAGTTTGATGGAGAAGTGAAATACTTTCATGGCAAAGAACAGCTAAAGAATTTCATGGTGACAAAGCCAGCCCTACACAAGTTACTGGAAGATGTTCTAGACAGGGACCAAAATGATCAGAACTCCACGAATGAAATCAGAAGCAACCAACTAAATAGGGCAAGCAATTAAACACAGGAGAAAAAGGAGTAAATGACAACAGGTAAATAACGTGTCAATCATAAGTCAATACATCTCAATTCTAACCATCAATGTAAATGGACTCAATTCACCAATTAAGAGAAATAGACTGGCACAGTAGATTAGGAAACAAAAGTCAAATACGCTGTATACAAGAAACACATTTAACTCATAAAGACATTCATAGGCTGAAAGTCAAAGGATGTAAAACAGTACTACATGCTTCAAAACCTCAGAAAAAAGCAGGGGCAGAAATCCTATTCTCAGACAGTCTCAACTTCACAACAACAAAGATCAAACGAAGTAAAGAAGGCCACTATATATTGGTTAGGGGAAAAATCCAGGAGGAAGAGGTAACACTCATAAATATGTATGCATCAAACACAGGAGCACACAACTATATAAAGCAAATCTTAATGGACATGAAAAATCTAATGTCCATTACCACAATTTTAACAGGAGACCTTAACACCTCCTTATCTCCAAAAGATAGGTCAACCAGACAAAAACTTAGCAAAGAAATAACAGAAATGAACCAGAGTTTGAAATAAATGGACTTGGTGGGCATATACAGAATGTTATACAGGGCAAATACAGCAGAATACACATTTTTCTCAGCTGCACATGGGTCATTTTCTAAAATAGACCACATACTGGTCCATAGAGCATGCTTTAGTATATGTAAGAAAACAGAAATTGTCCCATTCTCATTACCTGGCCACACTGCAATGAAACTGGAAAGAAATGACAAAAGAAACCAGAAAAAACCCCTACATACATGGAAATTAAATGACAACCTACTCAGAACCCAATGGGTCACAGATGAAATTAAATAAGAAATTCAAAAATATGTAAAACTCAATGAAAATTCAAGCACAACTTATTGTAATTTATGGGATACGATGAAAGCAGTTCTCAGAGGGAAATTAATAGCTGTGAACTCACACATTAGGAAATCAGAATGGGAAGAAATAAATACCCTAATACTGCACCTTCAACAACTAGAAAAGGAAGAATAAACCAAACCCAGAGCCCAAAGATGGGAGGAAATCATATAGATTAAAGCAGAAATT
>NW_004524579.1:17533353-17534015 GCF_000260255.1 Octodon degus | reverse complement strand
TTTTTTCATATATTTATTTGCTTCTTTAATTTCTTCCTCTGAGAAGTGTGTGTTCATCTCGGATGCCCATTTCTGGACTGGGTCTTTAAATTTTGCAGCCCTAGTGTTTTTTGCTTCTTTATAGATTCTAGAGAGCAGACCTTTGTCTGAGTACTTATTTGTCATGATTTTTTCCAAATTTGTTTATTGCCTTTATTCTTTGTTGGTAATTTCTTTTGACATGAAAAACTTCTCAGTAAGAGCAGGTACCAGTTGTTAATTCTTTCAACTGTTTCCCGTGCGATTTGATTTCTGTCCATGAACACTTTGCCTACACCTATGTCTTCAAGAGTTCCTCCCACTTTTACTTCCAGGAGATTTAGTGTCTTTGCTTTAATATTTAGATCTTTAATGCATTTAGACTTAAGTTTAGTGCATTGTGATAGACCTGGGTCAAGTTTGAATTTTGGGCATGTAGAAAGCCAGTTTTCACAGCACCATTTGTTAAAGAAGCTATCTTTCTTCCAGTGAGTATGTTTGGCCTCTTTGTCAAAGATAAGGTCACTGAGTGTGTTCGTAGGGGCTTCAGCATCTTCTAATCTATTCCATTCATCCTCAGGTATTTTGATGCCAGTACCATGCTGATTTTATCACAGTAGCCTTGTAGTATAATTTCAAGTCAG
>NW_004524579.1:17530075-17530745 GCF_000260255.1 Octodon degus | reverse complement strand
TGTAGATATTGTTGAATTTCTTGTTTAATTTCATCTGTGACCCATTGGTTGCTGAGTAGGGTGTCATTTAATTTCCATGTATGTAAGGGTTTTTTCTGCTTTCTTTTGTCATTTATTTCTATTTTCATTGCACTGTGTTCAGATAATGTGCGTGGGAAAATTTCTGTTTACTTGCATATACTGAAACATGACGTATGGACCAGTTTGTGGACTATTTTAGAAAATGACCCCTGTGCAGCTGAGAAAAATGTGTACTCATATGTGTTTGGATGGAACACTCTGTATTTGTCTGCCAAGTCCATTTGTTTCAAGATCTGGTTCATTTCTGTTATTTCTTTGCTAAGTTTTTGTCTGGTTGACCTATCTTTTGGAGATAATGGGGTATTAAGGTCTCCTGTTAAAATTGTGGTATTGGATATTTGATTTTTTTCATGTCCATTAAGATTTGCTTTGTATAGTTGGTTGCTCCCGTGTTTGGTGCATACAAATTTATGATTGTTACCTCTTCCTCTTGAATTTTTCCCCTAACCAATATATAGTGGCCTTCCTTATTTCGCTTGATCATTGTTGGTTTGAAGTTGAGACTGTCTGACAATAGGATTGCTACCTGTGCTTTTTTCTGAGGTGCTGGGGCATGTAATATTGTGTTCCATCCTTTGATTTTCAGCCT
>NW_004524579.1:17517205-17528820 GCF_000260255.1 Octodon degus | reverse complement strand
GGCATGTGGTGCTGGGGGATTGAACCGTGGTCCCTGTGCTTTGCTGAACTTGTTCTAAGTAGGTGCTTTAGACCACTGAGCCATCTCTCCAGCCCCCCAGTTATAATTTCTTTTACTGCAGTGTTTTTTCAGATTGGGTTTCCTCCCTATGTTTCTGTAGTTGCTTCTTTACTTCAGATGCTGAGTTCTGAGAATTCTTTTTTTTTATTTCAGAAAAGAATTATGCTTTGATTTCCTCTATATCTTTCTGCTGTTTATTATTTACTATCAATGCTATTAATTCATGCATTTCAGCCGAGCTAGTGCTCTCCGCACTTATTCTGGGTAAAGACTGGGTTTCCTCCATATGTTTCTGCATTTGATTCTTTACTGCAGACGTTATTTATTCAGGAATTTCCTTTTTATTTCCAATCTGAGTTCCTCTATATCTTTCTACAGCTGTTTCTTTATTTCAGAAGCCATTGATTCATTGCTTTGAGCTGTGTGTTTCCCAATTTTTTCTGTGTTAGTGTCCTCTGCACTTATTATGGGTGGGCTTGGGTTCTGAGGTTGAATTTTGTTCCTCCTCATCATTTTGTGTAGCACTGTATTCTGACCTTTGTTGTTGATGTTCGTTGTAGTTATAACCTTAGCACGTACTGAAGTTCAGGTGCAGATCTACAAAGCTTGGATTTATCTAGCTGTGCCTGGCTTGGGTCTGGCTGCTGTGCTCAACTCCTTCCTGCTGCTGCCCTTGAGGGTGAACCTGTTTTGCCCCTTTGGCAAGATGTTCTGCTCCTGGATTAGCTGGGTGGTTCTATCCTCTACATTCTCTGCAGGGATTACAGCTGCAGGGTTACAACCCAGGCTTGTATGCCTGGACTGAGCTGAGCCTGGAAGGCACAAGGTCGAGTAGGGGGAAGAGGCAGCTCTCCCACACACTCACTGGGTCTGGGCTATGCCTGGGTCCAGGTGTTCCCCAAACGCGGCAGAAATTCCTACTCGGCAGGCGGGGTGGAGGAGGGGCTGCGGAGTGGTTGGGGGTGTCCCAAGGGGGTGGGAGAAGATCTCACCCACACTGCACCTGGGCTGGTACCAGGAGTTGGTTCCGCAGGCTCAGGGTAGCCAGAAGCTTTCCCACACACTCACCGGACCTGGGCCAGGACTGGTTCTGTGGCTTCCAATTTTTAAAAAGCAACACAAAATCCAGAAAATATTACTGTTTAAATTCTGTAGGGTATAGTACAATCTACCTTTGTAACAATGTTTTGTCCATGTAAATTTCAAGTAACTCAATTTTTCATTTTATATCAACTGAAAAGTACGGGTTTATAACATTTTTTATTAAAATAAAAATGATATCATTGTAAAAATTTATATTGTTGCAAAAGATATCATCCTTCATTGCCCTGCTTTGCTTGAAGTCTTGGATGTTGGTATTATCAATAAAATAGTTTCTGACCCCTTTGTTTTCTTTGAATCTTCTTTCCTATGGCTACTCATTCTTTTACCAAATCAAATTCTGTGAATTGCATAAGTACAACTCATTCTTGTGTTTTGCATTTTAATTTTATTTTAAATTTATTCTACTATACTTCCACTGATCATGCAGACCACAGATCTATTATCTACCTTTCCAGATGCTTTTGAAAAATACCTGAGACCCATGAGTTAAACAACAACAACAACAAAAAAGAGTAATTTCTTGTGGCTGAAGTTCTCAGCGGTTTCTGTCCATGCTGGATGCTTCCAGGGCAGAAACACCACATGAGGAGTGTCAGGGGCAAAGCTGCTCAGTGCATGGCAGAGCCAGGGTACAGTGCCTGAGATACAAAGCCCAGGGGCTGCTTGTGGGACCCAAATCCATGCTTCCCTGGCACATTCAGACACACGTGGATTTGGCTCTTAAGCTACTATAGTTGAAGATCCTATCACAACAAAGACTCTACTTTTATAATGGTGTGCATAAATAATTTTAGCTAATTTGTTACCATTTCATGGACAATCTGGTAAAGATGATTTTTTATTCCAAGCACATCAGTATCATTACCCATATATATGTATTTTTCTAACTGCCTGCAATTATTCTTTGTTTCCCATCCCTTAACTACTTTATTGTTTTCTTATCCTTCCTCCTATTATTTACATTATTGTCTCCCACTACCATTTTAAAAACAATTACTTGTTCCACCACCATGGCCCCTTCTGCATGCTCCTTCAGAGTGCAGATGTATCCACAGTTATGGAAATCTAGTGAACTAAAGAGAATAATAGTAAGGTTGAGGCCAACTCACTGAGAATACAATGACAGAAAGAATCTGAATCTGTGATGGCATTGCTAGCTCTACCATTTGGTTTGCACTCTGGAGGGTAGCAAGCATCCTAGTTACTTTAGTCATGTGAGTCTTCCAATAATTTCAGCCAAATTTATTTCTAAATGATGCAATCATTAGAAATTATTATTGTATGGATGAATACATGAGAGGAGCTTTTTGTTTCCCCCCCAGGTTTAGCTCCCAATATTCTTTCTTTTATAAATTCATATGCATTTTAATTGATATCATTTTACATTAAATCATTACTGGGTCTCCCATTCCTGGGTGTAATCTCATCAAAACTAATCATGGACCATTCAGAAACAGAGGACTTGACATTCTTATTTCTTTCTTTATTAGTTTCATGATCAGTAGGTAGTAGGAACTTGGTGATTACAATCACAATTATGGTGATGATATTGTTAAAGAGATCAGCAGAAAGAAAACCACCTGAAATTAAAAATATTTCATAAAGTGTAAAATAAAAATAGAAAAAAGAAAATTACGATGTTATGTCCTTTGCGATAGCAAAGAGAACACAGATATGGGGCAGGGTTAGACGGGGGGTTGATAGGGTGGAAGCCAGAATTAAGATGTGCTGTGTGCGTGAGCCAAGTCCCCACAAGGAACTCATAATTGTCATGTGTTGCAAATATCTACTAATAAAAATGACTGAAACTTCATTTCTACTTTCTATTGTTCATTTTCTTAAAAGCCGTCTGGCTATGTTTTACTATTTTCAAAGAACCACTATGAGAAATATAGGTGGTTTTTTTTTGACTATCACATAATAACAATTGTGATAGCTTAACCTGGTCACGATGCTTGTCTTATGCCCAGCAGCATGCAGAGTCAGGTCTGTGATGACTGCCGGTGTCTGCCTGATCCACAAATGTGCCCAGGAATACTTGGAGGGAAGTGTGTAATTTTCAGGGAAGACAGTAGTGTAGTGTATTGCCAGGACAGTCTGTTCTTCCACAATTAAAGGATTTTTAGTTTTGCTAGCAAGAATATGATGCTTTTATTTCTCCGCTCTGCTTAAGGTTATTTTGCTCTGGGTACAATAAAATGAATAATGATGCATCCAGAAATATAGGAAAATGAGAAAGCATCCTCCCTGAAATGTGACTTTATACTCAGTGTGCATTTAAAAATACAGTCTATTTACTTCCTCATGATTTACTGTGATGCTGACATAGTCCCTTCATTCCCAGATATTTCTTAACCAGCATCAGGTAACACATTAATATGGTCTTTAATGGGTATCCTTAAGACTGGAACTTCTCATGAAATGTACTTCATAAATATCAATTCAGTCAAAAAATAAAACCTGCTTAGGTCAGTACTGCAATTTCAAGGGAGAGATCATGGGTTATTTACTAACCTTTCACCAATTTCTGTTATTATCGTAAGGTCCATATGAGGACTTATTCCCCTGGGACCAAATCTAGTTATCATAGCTTCTGGTGATGCCCAGATAATTTCACTCAAGTGACCACATAAGCTCTAAAAATAAAGTTATTAGAGGCCAGAGATTGTTAATTAGGAAGATCTCTGAATGAAGCTTTAAAAGTTTGTCAGTTTGTATCATAGTTTTATGCTGCCTAATGAACTCAAGCTCATAACTTCAGGACAACACAGGGATATCTGTGTGTAGCTACTGCTTTTTTACATTGATATAGTACAATCACAAGGCAGTTCTGCTCTACCTGCCAGAACAGGTCAGCTGCTCTTTTTGCTATCCGATCCTGTCTATCATTTCTTATGACTCTTACTGGTAATATCTAAAAGTAAAACAAAATGAAATCTTTTAAATGTTCCAAATAATTTTGGATGATATGTTGAGAAGAGACGTTATCTGTGACTTCTCTTGTAAGGGAATAGGTTCATAGAAGGACTTAGTGTTTCAAGTACTACGTGTTGGATCTAGAATATCACCATGAGTTTCTCACACAGTACTAAAATTTCTGGCTGGCTCCTCTGAGTTGCCACTCAGTTATAATGAAATATGGAGGTGACTGCTTCCAAACACGTGGGAAATACCAATTGTATTGTAAGGAAGCCAACAACCATGATCCAAAATTGCATGGAAAATTAAAGAAATAAATGATTCATAAGTGAAACTGTCACTGTTCTGAGTAACACGAGGTCTCAAGTTATCCACTTTGTTTCTGTCAGACTATGGTGCACTCCTTTGCAGAGGAAACTGAAGAAAGCAAAACCATGGAGATAACTGTAAGTGTACAGATTAAACAAATCAAAATGGAACATGATTTCTTACTGTGCAGGAGGGCAGTTGAATTATCCTGAGACTGAAAATTACCTGGCAAGCTTGTGAAAATCCTTATTCTGTTTTATTTTAGTTTCATTCATCTATTCTTCCTTCTTGTTGTGATGATCGAGCCCAGTGCCTTGCGTGTGCTGGGAAAGTGCTGTGCTGAGCTAAACACCCACTCAAAATTCCATCTTACTAAGCAGTTTGCCATAGCAAAAGGCAAGAGAGTTTGTAAGGAACAATTATCTGTGATTAACAGATTTCTTTAACAAACTATTTCAAATAATAAAGATACATGTGTTTCAAAAAATAAGAGTCATCCCTTCAGAAAGAGCACATTTTAATAGTCTTCAATACTTATAAATCATAACAAGACGCTTGAATTAGAGTGATTTTAATAGGTGAAATTTTGCTCCCAAGATTTGAAGTCAATCCCCAAGATTTTTATACCACATAATAAAGTTTGTGACTTCCTTTTTTTCAGTTTGTTTAGATTTGTCCCCAGCTAGTATAAAAATGCCAATATTAATGAAGAATCGTGAATGTGGTTAATTTTAGAATAGCTAATCAACTAATGAAAGAATGACTCTTAATCAAATTTGTAACAGTAGATCTCTACCACCCTGAAAGTTAGACTGCATGTGTTGCATGTGAGTGTGTATTTGCACCAGGTTATAATTTATATGTCTATATACAGCTATTTGTACAGCTAATACTTGTGTTAGTTTTACACTGATGTGACAAAATAGCTGAGAGAAATGAATGGCTTAAGTCCATGATGAGAGGGCTTTGTAATTTCTGATTCTATGATAAGGTAAATTATCAGAGTGGGCATCATAATATAAAGAAAAGCTTCTTACCTTACAGTGGCAAGGAAGCAGAGACAGCAAGGCAGGTCTCAGGATACACACATGCTTCCAGGGTGCCCCAAGTTTAATTGCTCCTTTCTATCAATCTACCTCTTAAAGGCTCTACCATCTCTGAATATTGCTATGAGCTGGGAATCCAGTCTTGTACATGAGGATTTGGGAGATACTTAAATTTCCACTTGTAATAGTTGTGTTAGTTTCACAATTTCTATACAAGTAAAAATAGCTGAGCTAATGAATGATTGTTTAAAATTAACATTGAAAATAGATAGGTTTGTATTCACAAAGTATTTTTTTCACAGCACATTGGAAAGAGTGTGTAAATTGTGGGACAAAAACACTTAGGGCATATCTTAGTTATTTTTCTCATTGCTGAAACAAAATACCCAACACTTAAAGGAGGAAGAGTTCTTTTTAGTATTCCTGAGTATGCATGCTGTCATGGTATGCTGTGCTGGCTCTGAAATTGGGTGTGTGGTACACACCTGTAATCCTGGTGCTGAGGAGGTTGAGACAGGAGGAGCACTATGAATCCAAACTACCTAGCAAGATCCTGTATAAATAAATAAATAAATAAATAAATAAGAAGGAGAAGAAGGAGAAACAATTCATACCATGGGGGGAAGAAAGCACAGTAGCAAGGAGCTATCTTACCTACCACCTTTCTGTACCTTTACATTTGATGACCAGTGCTCCCCATACCTGGGATAGGGCTTCCAATATCTATACCAGAACTATGATAAACCAATCAGTGGACTAAGTAAGTATCACCTACTCTTGATCCAAATGTCATACAAGCTAGATTTATCCAACTCCTAAAAGGTCCACATATAAGTTCATGAGATTTGGGGCATATATTTAAATAAAAGTCATAATAGGGCAAAAGACAATTTTTCATTTTTGTTTTTGGCATCTACCATCCTTCCTTAGAACACATCTGTAATAGTCACTCATGAAATTCTTAATGTATAAAGACCCCAGAATCTTCTTATAGAATCTCTTACCAAAATCTCGCTCCTCAAAGATTTTCCCTAAGAAAGGATCATTGGTTTATTTTTAAAATTTTTTAAATTTTTTAATAATTTTATTGAGGAACATAAAGCAATGAGACAGTTTCAAAACCGATTACTAGCACAGTTTCAATAATACATTGCATATTGTTGTCTTCATGGTTATTCATTGTACAAGATGCAGACATGATATCCTGTCCACAAACACTATTATAACAAATCTCTCTATTCATTGAATTAAGAGAATACAGCTGTATATCTATCCTAACTATTTGGAATATACAGATACAAAATGGTTCTTCATTTGTATCCCCCTTTTTGTTTAGTTTTGCCAGAGAAGGGTACTCTATTGTCATTTAAATACTGTAGGTATGTGAACTCAGCAAAATATTCCAATATAGTCCAGTAGTCCATAATAGTAGTAGGTTTTCCATAAGACTGGCAATTTCAGAAGTTGTTGACTTGAGCCTTTTATAGCTCAGCATTTTAATATGGCTGTACTTTTTATACTTTGTTTTTATACTTTTCTGCTGTATGGTTAAGACCAAGATAAAGCAAGATCTATATAACAAGAAATGTAACTTTTGTATCTGATAAGGTCAGTCAAGTCCCCTCAGGATTTACCCTGAAACCCTGTACCAGTTGATAGATCCTTTGTCAATGTCAGCTTTTTGGATGAGTCACAGCCCTTGCTTGACCAATTTGCTCTGTGTGAAAGTCTGAGAGAAAGTTTTGTCTCCATGTGATTCTCCTTAGGCACACTGTACAACATTGATCACTTTCCTCTGAGGGCCCATAATCTCCTTGATCAGAAAATTTGGGACACAACTGAGTTACATGATGTTACAGTACAGGTTTTCCTGTGTCTCAAGTCCTCACTGACCTTGAAAGGCTAGGGCCAAAATGTTGGCTGTCCTTGTAGCCCTTCTTTTTCTCTAAGTTTTGATCTGTAAACTTAGGTTGTTAACCCTCCAACAGAGAAGCTTATTATTATTACCATACAACAAAGGCAGCTGAGCTTAACCTCACTATTTTTCTGAATATCAAACATCTTAGGTATAACATGGAACAAGTATTTTCCATCACGTATTGATATATTAAACTTTAAGTCCCTACAGAATATGAAGAAAAATTTTTTTTAATATTTTAAAAAATAGTAATATACAGTCACACATTTTTACACAGAAATTTAGATATCTAACCATATATAGCATTATAGCAGGACAGTCCTGTGACATTTTTTTCTTGTGTCTTTTTTTCATTTATTACCCCCTTTTTTTTTAAACAAACACTTACTTGAGAGACAGTATGGCAGTAATTGGTATGTCTTGTCAAATGGTATGTATTTAGAAGACCACAATGACAGATAATGGTTGAATTTTTTTAATGTGTTTATTACAGGGTCTAGAGGGTCTTACTACACAGATTGTACTAAGTGATATTCCTGTTTTCAGCCTCCCAAGCACTAGGATTACAGGTGCAACGCACCATACCCGGTCTCATTCACTGTCTCAATTGATGAAAAATTTTAATAAAAGTGTTTATGTATTATAGAATACAAAAATAACTCTTCAGTTATTGAAAGCTTTTACATTTGAATCAACACCAGGATCTTTATTGCTTGGAACAGTTCATTTGAAAAGAAGATATAAAATCTATTTCAGTTCTACTTCTCACAGGCTTTTGTATTAACAATGCTTAGTTTTGTCTCTAGGTAAAATGGAGATAGCACATTTGATCACTCTCATATGATAAAAATTTTTGGACTCATTGCAATAAAGAGCATGTTTTCCCAGTGTCCCCACCCCATTTTGTCAGGGATTCTCAAAAATGCAAAACTATTAATGAGGCATGAGCTTCAGACATGTTCTGACATCTGTAAAAGGCAATGGAAAGTGGTGACATTAGAATTTTTGCATTAATGAAGGTTAAATTTATTTGCATTGCATTAGAGCTTTCTGTACATCAGCTGTCCTGTTCCTGTGCTAGATTCTTTTTTTGGAAATTTCACGTACTCTTTTCTGCTCAAACTTGTAAAGTGAATCTTTTTACAATTAAATTTGAAGCACAAATTGTGTCCCAAAATTGTGTTAGTGTATTGGTGAAGTGTTATTTCAGTTAGGAAGATAATTTTGATTCTAATATCAATTCTTGTATTACACAATTTCTACATCATAATTAAATCTTTGTGAATGCCTGTGTTTATCAGTAACTAGCAGAATTGAGAAAATAAAATATGAAACACAACATTATTTGGTTGACAAAAACCGTTATATAACATTTGAAATAGAGAGACGTCTTAAAGCATTTTTTTCTACCAATTATGAATTTATGTGTCAGTACCACTGAATAAATATATTTTTGTTCTGTTTAGCAGCAAGAAAGCTATGCAAAAGTTTGGGAGAATTTAGACAAAAACAATACAATACAGATACAAGAAATTCATTTACTTTCATAAGATACCTTATAAATTATCTTCACAACAGCTTTCACATGGCACATCTAAACTGCCATGTTAATTATTTGTGTAATAATGTCCAATAGAACTTTGATAAAACAATAAAAAGCTCCAAGGTTTCATCTGAAACCTAGAATGTACTTTTTGATGTTATTTGTGTGCTATTTTGTCCATGGATAGAGTAGTGTACGATGAAAGGAAGTAACATAATTATTTTTATTTATTTGTTATTTTTTAAAATATATTCAGTACAGTGTCTATAGGGTCTCACCACGCAGATAAGAGTCATAGTGATCCTCCTGTTTTCAGCCTCCCAAACACAGGGATTATAGAAGCACACCACCACGCACAGTCTCAATCGTTGTTTCAGCTACCCAGGGGCCAGGCTAGCAGGGCACCCTGGGGATCAAACCCCTGGCCTTGAGTTTGCCTGAGCAGATGCTTTAATCCTTTGAGCTATCTGGCTGACCCTCATAGTTTTGTTCATTGTCCTTATATGGTTTTACCTTGGTTTATAAACTTAATTCATTCCACAATGCTGTAAAAGATTTGTCTGCACACAGGAAAGATGGCCATAGTCATGTTTGGATCCAAGGTAGAGTTTGCAAACAAAAATAAAATGTTTTCAAATGCTTCTGCTTGTGAACTGAATTGTTTCCAAGGAAAAGCACTTGGGAACTGAGGCACCACTGCATTTGAAATTTCTTAATCAGTTTGAAGAAACATTTACCCCTTATAATTTTTAAAAATATTGGTGGATGTTTCCATGCTGTTTTATATTTTCAGTGGGGTTTAAATTATTATTATTATTATTATTATTATTATTATTATTATTATTTTAAGCTGGGCTTGGATGCACATGTATATCATCCCAGCTCTTGACAGATTGAGGCAGGAGCATCACTATGATTTCAAGGGCAACCTAGATTACCTAATGAGTTCAGGAGCAGTCTGAACTAAGTAACAAGATTCTACCCCAAATATACATTTTTCTTTTTAAATTTGGCGATTTTTAAACTAGTCAGATGAAAAAAAATTAGTTTGCATGTCTTGGCTTTTAAATATTTTCTGCCATGAAAAATATGGAAAATACTCTATATGATTCTCCTTTTACCTTTTATTATCCTGTTTCCCTCAAACATTACAGGTGCCTTTGGGGTCTCTTTACTTCCCTCTAGTATGAGCTTTTTTAGTCTTCCAACCATTGAAGTAACCAATTACAATGATATTTCATCATTTTGTGGGCTTATTGTTAGGACCATTTGTCAGTTCATTTGTGGGGCATTTTTGTCCTACTTTATACTTGCTGTTGTAATAAAGTGAAGTTTTACAATAAAGAGGAGAGTGTCATGAAGAAAATGAAGGAAAGAAATAAAGAGGAAAGCAGGAATGTGTCCATGGATCTCCACTGTGTAGTCATTAATAAGTCCATGTATGAGTTGTGGGGTCCTATACTAAGCAAGCAGAATCTGAATTCTAAACAAATTGCCCCAGAGTTAGAGTCAGAACTATGTTTTAACAATTAGGATGCATGCAAAGGGAGGTAAGTGACTTGAGTGACAGTGTGAATAACAGATAATAAGAAAAGGCAGCCAGTGATGGGTTAACAGGCTGTGCTGGTAAGAAGAAGCCCTATAACAAAAATATAAAGAAGAAAGACTGAACAGATCTAATTATGAAACAGAACTGAGCGTCATGTGTGGAATATACTTCAAGTTGTAGACCACATTCCTTTGGGTGTAGAAGTTCTTGGCTTTATGTGAAACTTGGCTACTTGTATAGGCATTGGAAATAGATTTATCTGAATTATTATCTTTACTTGAACTCTCTCATTCTTTCCATTTTGCTGTGCTAACCACTTTGCTAAGAAAATTCACTTTCAATTACACATATATCATAATACTTAAACATTAGTTTCACTTGCCTCTGGTTAATAACTCACCATATATTCAAACATCCATCAACATAAAATCAGCATAACAACTTTTATGAATCCCTTTATCATCAGTACTTTCTAAATGCTTATACAATTCATTCTCTGGATTCATATAGGAACTTGCTTAATAGCCCTTACAGTTACTATAAACCTTAGTTGCATTCAATCATTCAAATATTATTCATGTTTTCAGAGTGAGCATATTTTTGGTAATTTTTAAAGTTTAAAACCACTGAGATACAGATATAGTTATTCTTATTATCTGAAAAAAAAATACATTTTTTCCCAAGAGTCTTGGAATCTCTACAATTTTCTTCTGGCTCAATCTATTAGGGATTCTTCCTGTCCCTCTGGAATGCAAGTTTAAATTTGGAAGCAAATACATACAAGGAGAGTTTTCAATGAAGAAATTGTCTGTATATACCAATTTCCAGTTGTATTTGACAATGGACCAGGTGGATCTGATTTGATTTAACGGTATTTCACAACTATCTAAGCTAAGCTCACTTGCTATATGATCAATAGATGTTTCTGGAAAGTGGCCGGGGGGGTCATATAGATAACTCAGAGGTCTAAGCAACTGAGGAAAAAAGTACAAGGACCAGGGTTCAATCCACGGTACCACATGCTGTACTGTCTCCACCCCAGGTCCACCAAGCCAGCCTCCAAGACTGGTCCTGGTGGTGCTCACCTGTAATCCCAGCTCTGGAGAAGCTGAAAACAGGAGGACCACTACGAGTGTGAGCTGTGTGTAGTGAGACCCTGTACCAAAT
>NW_004524579.1:17516030-17517105 GCF_000260255.1 Octodon degus | reverse complement strand
TCCTGGGAAAGGAAGGTGAAAGCTGCCCAGTGACATATTTTTCCTGTTTCATTTGTTCTTAAGCCACCCTTGAGTGACGCTAGCTGTTTTTCCTTCAATTCAACTGCGATGCATATGGAAATGGTGTAAGCTATTTAAAAATAATTACATCCATTGAAAATGGCAATAAATATGACAGCAATAGATACAAAATGAATTTTAAAAGTCATAATTTTTCTGCCTGCCATAAGCATTTTCACTATATCTGAACTATGCAAAGACTAAGACATGATTTAAGAACCTCTGATCCATATAATCAAGTTGTAATATTTCCTATTAAGCCCAGCCCATGTCTACAATATGACATGTAAAAATTGTATGTGGAAAAAATAGGGCGACAGTGATGGTCCCATTTTGCCCACATTTGCTCAACAAAGACAACAACTTTATCAAAAGTAAATGTACTTGTATTAGCTACTGCAGAAAATATAGAAGTTGTTGCTATAGCCTTTATCCTTGAGGACTTTGTAGCTTATCAAAACATAGGAATAGATATTTATCATAATCAATAAAACATTTTCAGTGCAATGATACAAGCTAGTGTGATGACCTTGGGTTGGTTATAATTCAACTTTGACTTCACATTGTCTGTCTCCAAGCTTCTCATAGCTGATTTTGATGATAAGCTCCTTTTGTATTCTAATCAGAAGTTTATGCACAAAAATCTTATTCACTTTTATGGAGATTACTTGAGATGTGAACTATATACTTCAGGTATTTACCTCTTATGTAGGTAGACAAGATATACATACTGTTTCTTCTCTAACTTTTAGACAAGAAGTACATACTGTTTCTTCTCTAACTTTTATTTTTTTAATTCAATTTACATTTGGAGATAAGATCTCAGTAAGTTTTTCAGGGTGGGCTGCACTAGCCATCCCTTGGCCTCAGCCTCCCAGGTTCTAGGATTACAGGCATGGGCCACTACTTGTAGGCTCAGTTTTGCTTCTGATTTTGATGTCTCTTCCTCCTCCTCTTTTACTCCTTCTCTCCTCCCTCCTCCATTTCTTTTCCTCCTCCTCCTCCTCCTCCTCCT
>NW_004524579.1:17499721-17515930 GCF_000260255.1 Octodon degus | reverse complement strand
TTTGAGAACTGATTTTTGGTTCAGAAAGACTTGTATGAGAAACAGCCTATATAGACTAGGATAAGAAAATCTCCACTGATTAAACATTAAATTATACTTTAACAGAACACTGTGAGTCCCTCAAGGTTGCCAACCTCTGAGACTCAAGGTAAATGAGCCTGGCTCCTGATCAGTAAGGGGATCATTTTATCTAAACATCTGCTGACAGTGAAGAATACTGACTCATGGCCCTCAAGATTTGAGGTGGAGAGACACAGTCAAGGGGCAGAATTTTCTCAAAGTACAGTCTAAGGAAAAAGCAAGATGGTGACTCAGCCCTCTTGACAAATAAAGCAGTAACGCACTAGGAAGTATTTGGGAGGAACCCATTATTTCATAGTCTTTGCATACAATATGAGTCCAGAATGGCCAGTAGCATGTAGGATTCCGACCTGAGGACATTGCTTTTAGATATTAGCCTTGAAGGATTGGGGCTTCTTTTCTCTAAGTAATTCCCATGGTACATGAAGGAATCTGAAGTGACAAGGGAAAAACTACTGGCAGCTTCAGCTCTGAAAACTGTACTGCAATAGCCTCAATAAGAAGCAATGTTAGAGACAGCCTTGTTAGACTCTTTCTTCTACCTGCTGGCTGAGTTATTGGGAGGCAGAGGGGCTGAGTCTTGAGAAAGGAATAAATTCTTCTTAGGAACACTTGAGGGAAATAAAATATTAATTAGAAATATTAGAGTGCTCTAACTGTATGTGTGCTTCAAGTTGTAAAGCAGGTCACAGAAGTTATAAAGCTGGATAACCAGGTAGATAAACAGGATAAATGGGCTGCTGTCTGTGGTTGTTCAACTTCCAAATGAGAGCTGTGGCTGATGAGTTCTGAAGCTGCCCAGGGAAGCGTTGGTTTTGTGAGGACAGGGAAATAAGTACTGAGAAGATGGAAATTTGAAAATATACTGGTTTTTGAAAGCTTGGAAGAGTAAAAAGGAGAAGATACTTGTGAATATTATATTCAGTAGGACAGCATTAAGAAAGATTTGAAGAACAAAATGTATGCAAAAGATGTTGAGTGATAATGAGAAAAATAAAACAAAAAAGCACAGAGAAATGGTACTGCAGTAACTGAAGAAGGCTCTGATCATAAAAGAATTTATGCAAAAAAATGAACCCATCAAGTAGCACAGGATATAAAATGAATATTTTTTATATTTGGTGTCAGCCAAATAGCTTAACAGATTAAAGCGCCTGCTTAGGCAGATGCAAGGCCTGGGGGTTCAATTCCCAGGCCTGCTGTGCTGGCCCCATCCCCAGGGGTGCGATAAGACAGTGATTGAGACTGGACGTGGTGGTGCACGCCTGTAATCCCAGCACTTGGGGGCTGTAAACAGGAGGATAACTGTGGGTCAGTTCTATGTGGCGAGACACTGTACACCCTGTACTATATATATTAAAAAATAAATATCTTATTTATAAGTGTTATACTATGTAGCACTTATAGAATGATTTATCACCAGTGGATCCCGCATACTGAAACGATGCCAGTCTGGCATTAATTCATTACTTTGAACCTAGATCTAGTTCTTGTATTTAATAGGATAATGACCCTTGTGGACTTCAGTGATTCAGAATCCAGCAGTGCCCTTCGTGAGTGCTGATTTTCACAGTTGCTGTGAGCATCATTCACCTTGTGTTCTGAGTGAAAGGCAGCCTTGGGCTGAGCGCTGCTGGCACTTGTGGAAGATTATGGGGACAGAAACTGCAGCACACCTTTTGTTGTTGAATGCCAAAGAAGCTGTCTTGCACTGAAAGTATTTCTCTGGGATCTTTAGATATGCTATTCTACATTTCCTTTACAAAATGTTCATTAAATGACAATCCTTCTCCCCATTTAGCAGATGGAGACACTCAATCTTACATTATCTCTTGGCCAAAGTTGCAATTTTGTCATTTAGTATTTGGTGGGACAAGAGTTTCACTCATAGAACTACTTTAGTTTCTGATAGAACACAGACGTGTGTGTGTGTGTGTGTGTGTGTGTGTGTGTGTGTATGTGTTGAATGTTTTCTTAAGAGATGTGATTCAATTTTGTGTATAGCCTCGTTTCATGATCTGAATAACATTACTGAGGCTATAAAAGAAAGTTTTCTCCTCAAGGAACTTACCCAGGATATGCAAGGACAAACGGAGATGAAGATTAAGTAACAATCTCCAAGACTGAAAAGAAAAGCTGAAGCAGCAAACAATCTGACTCAGTCAGGAATGAATCTTGCAACAATAACTGTTGTGTGGTTCTGTTTTCAAGGAGAGAGGAACTGCAGAGACACTCATTTATTCTTTAACCACTCATCTCTTGGTTATTATATTGCTGTGCCAGGCTTATCATATGAAGATGAGCAGAAACCATCTTTAAGATTTTCTTTTTGTTGTTGTTGCATGTAATACAAAAGCTGGGACGTAGTATGTCTGCTCTAAGAGAATTCCATAACTAAAACTCTCCTTGTAGAAGAGACACTGAAGTCTTTAATTTTTTAAAATGTAAAACTTTCAGTGTTATCATTGCTGCTTCTCTGTTATAAATATAGTCTGCACATGAAGCCCAGATATATCCAGTATAAATTTTATTAAAATGAATGTTACATATAATAATCTCTGTAAACAATGATGCAGGTGTATTGCACACTGGATACTGGGATACTGGTGGCTTTTGATTGCCTCATACAGAATTTTAAGGTCTTTGGGGAAAAATATTGTATTGTATTCATTTTGTAATCTCTCCCTCCCTTTCGAGCAGTTACTAGTAAGTACTGCCTGAATATATAAATATGCTTTTATATAATTTACTTGATTTAAAGCCCTTTCTCTTTTTTGTTATCCAAGTCTGTGTAATCAGACACTTTCTTAGACTTTTTCAAATACCAAGTCTATAACACAAACGATAATATTCAGCTATGTGTTAGCCTGCAATGTTCTCTGAATATTTTTTTTCTGTTTGCATGTAATTGTTTCAAGTTGAGAGCAAGTTTTGGAGGGATTTCAGTCCTAGCGGTGAACTTTCATGTTTCTCCTGTACCTCAGAGGCTCCTGCAATGTTACATAGATTATTTCCTGGGTAGAGATGGATTAATTTGCTATGTTTCTGTGATTCACCATATCCCTGCTACTATTTTTCCTTTCTCTTGACAGAGTGACAGATACATGCTTTTGGGTATATGTATTTTTATCTTGTACAACTCAAACACCAACTTGACGAATTTTAACTCATTATTAAGTGACAATACTTCACAATCAATATTGCTCTGTTTGAATCAAAATAAAAGGGAGACAGCAAACAAACAATGTTTTCCTTTCCTTGTAGCATGCTCCAGGAAACAATTCTCCTCAAAACCTTTGGAATTCTGGGCTTCCATAAACTTGACTGCAAGACTTAGATTTTCTTGATCTTAAGGCCCAAGAACATAACAGAGAAAATAAGCAGCCTGGTGCACAGGACCGCTGACATAAATATGAAGTATTACTCTGCAATACAAGTAACACGGTGTCTTTTTATGTTTACCCCCGTCGTCTTGAGTGGAAATGACCTTATCTGGTGACGTGCTCATCTGACCACTACTGCGCTATCGGTCTTCCTGAACATCCCCTGGATTGAAATCGAGAAATATTTTCATGATAACAAGCTTTCCAGTCTCCTTCCATGGAAACTTTTACTAACTTTAAAGAAAGTTTTGCCAAATGAATGCTATGCTAATTATTCATCCCTGGGCCACAGGCATTGTTTCATAAAGGCAGTGCTTTTCCACACTGATGGACAGTATTTTTATAGTTGCTCATAGAAAAATGAAATCACTTACTACTATGTAGCTTTTATGTTGCTGTGGTTCAATAGAGGTTAGTGTCAGCCAACCTGCTTTTAATATTGAGCTAATATGAAATGGTTCATAACAGGTCTCAGAAAAGAAAAAAAAAGATATATACATTAAACATGCCATCTAATTTTAGGAGAAGGCAGATTAAATATATACGGACAAGTCATGAATAATGAAATCTGTTCCTTGCAATATAGAATTTCTTAAACATATCTCAAATTGACTTAAATATCACATTTTTCAAAGCTGTTGTCTGAAGAACCCTCTTATTTGTTTCTGTAATTGTTATAATCATTATAAAATTAGTCAACACCGGCCAAGGGGCTTATTACAATGTAGTGATGGTACAGATAATGCATAGAAGAGGTGCAGAGCCCAGGAAAGTGTTCTGTGTTCTGTGGGGACTTGGGTGAGACCCAGGAACAGTCTCATTGGGAAAGACTGCACGGTTTTGATTATTAGTTCAATGATGAGGGTGAAAATCCTCAGTTGCTTTAGCAATTTGTCATCAATGGGTACGCCATCACATTTTTTTCTAACTTTCAGCAGTATACCAGCTGTGTTTGTTAGCTCTATGTCATCATAAGGAAAATCTGAGATCCTTAATTTACAAAAGAAAAGTTTTTCATTGGCTCATGGTTTTGGCAGTCTTAGTTCATGGGAAGTAGGCCCCGCTCTTCTTGGGCCCCTGGCAAGTCAGGGCATCACGCAGGCAGCAGGTGACAGAGCAGAACTGCTCCACTCATGAATGGAAGTAAACAGAGGAAAAGAAGAAGAGATGAAGGCCACAGATCCTTCCACAGGGCCTGGTCTCCAGTGACCTTAACCCCTCCCACTAGGCGCTTCCTCCTGGAGTTCCCACCACCTCCCTCTGTTATGGTGGTGAGGATCTTCAGGCCACACTTAGCGTCTGAACCATAGCACTGGCATTGAGCAGACTTTCATATGTACAGGCAGATTTTAATTTAACTGTGTGTGTCCCAATACAAGTCATTTATCTGGCTGAGTCTTTGTAAAACATACTTTTTTTTTTTTCGGAACCGGGGATTGAACTCAGGCCCTTGCACTTACCAGGGAAGTGCTTATTCCACTGAGCCATTTCCTCAGCCAACATACTTATTTTTACGAAGGGTAAATAGCATCTGTATGTGAAATCCTTGTAGAATGTCCACTTTGTGTTTAAGAGATGTGTTTGAATGTTTTTTAATCAGAAAAAGTGAAGCAATCAATCAATCAATCAATCAGTAGTTCCTTGCATTACTAAAGAGAAGACTGGTTAACACATTTTTAAACTTTCAAGTCCCAATGCAGAATGTATGGGTTCAAATCTCAATTTTACCACTTAGCCCCACCAAGGCTTTGAGATTTGTATTTCTGTGCCCCAGTTTTATTTTAATGAGGACCAAGTTATTTTCGATAAGATTTTTGTGGAAAGACCACGAAGACATGGTTGTTAAATGTTTCTAGCAATGTCTGGCTCTTAGTGTAGGATGCAGAAATTCTTAAGTGAGTCCTGTCATGGAAATAAAGTAATAGCCATAGAGCAAAGTTCATCAAAGCATGCAAACATTCAGTCATAAGATGAAAAAGCTCTGGATAGCTACTGTGTAGCAAGAGAGGTGTCAATCTATTCATATGATTATACACTAAGGATATGGATATCAATACATCATGTTGTGTACCTTGAATATAATATCATATATTGAAAATTTCAAAATAAAATGCTGATTTGTTTTGAAAGGAGAGTAAGAGAAATGCACAAGGACTCTTGCCCTGGGTCATGGGTGCTTGAGTTTGTTCATGATGGGAACAAACGCACTGTCAAGTTCAAGTGCTATGGGGCGCAATGAAGGAAAGCCCGAAGTTCTGATTAGAGGCAGGTTCATAAGCTGGGATAGGCAGCGTGTGTTAGTCACTGCTCTTTACAAATGAGCTGAGAATTCAAAGTTTTAGAAGTCTGGCACGTGGTATGTGATAAAGGTTTAAGGAGAGAGCAAACAGGAAGGCCATCTGAATGTTGTAAAGAATTTAGTGTTAGAAACAGGCTCTGGATTAAATGAAATTCTCCAGTGAGTTCTTCTTTTCTCAGGAAAGAAGACTGCATCTTCTTCTAAGCCAACCATGCGATAACTATGTTGTCATTCTGTACTATGTGATGTTTACAGTGCTACAGGGATTTCTAAAAACTGACACCCATTTCACGCACAAAGGGGTGCCCCTATAGTGGTGAACTTCTGAAAACATCACTGCCCCTGAGGAGAAAGACAAGTCCTTCCAGGCAAGTGCATCCAGTCTAGAAGTCCAGATCAAAAATGTACACCTCTGAGAGACTTATTGCAAGCCGACCCTTGACAGGAAACCCTGGAATGGAAGGGCGGAGTAGTCACAAAGCAATTCTACTTAAGGTTGCCTTACTAGTGTGATGTGAAAAGAAACCTGAGTTATGCATTCTTTAAAGGATAACAGAAAAGGCAATGTGAGAAATGTGTGCTGAAGATTAGATCTAAAATGCACCCTCCCCACCCCCCCCAAAAAAGTTCTGTGCTCAGAAGTGAGCCTTTGGGAAGGTGATCAGGTCTACAGTTGCTAACTTTTCCAGTAGACTGGTTCATGGATGACTTCCCAGCTGAATGTGGGATTAGGAAGTAGTGCTCTGTGTGGGTCACTGGAATGGCAAACTGCAAGAGTATATTCTGGTCCTCCACTCTTTCCTGTCTCTCTGGCTCTTTTCCTAATTTCTAGTTACCAATCACCCTAAGGTGAGCAGAGTTGTCTGCCATTGTCTGCCACCATGAAGTTCTGCCTCGTCCCAGGCCCACAGCAATAAAGCAGCCAACCATGAACTCAGGAACAAGGATCCAAAGTAAATCTTTCTTCTTTTAAACTGTCTAAGTCAGGGTTGGTGAGACATCTCAGTGGACTAAGTGCCTGCTTTGACAAGCACAGGGACCAGGGTTTGATCCCTGGTTATGCATGCTGCGCCAGCCCTGCCTCTGGGGTTGTGCTGAGCTGGCGAAAGTGTCTGGGTGTGGTGGCTCACACCTGTAATCCCAGTGCTGGGGAGGCTGAAAACAGGAGGATCAGTACGATTCCAAGCTGCATAGCTAGACCCCATACCAAATACATAAATGAAAATGCATAAATAAATAAACTAAGCCATCTGCATCAGGTGTGTCATTCCAGTGTCAAAACACTGACAAACATATTGTACAACGTTTAACATGTAAGGTTAAGCAAGAGTTGAAGGGAAATGATGTGGGAAAACGTGGAGATCCAGGTCAAAGTCAAGCTTATTCATCTCTTTGCACCTCATCTTTTGGAGTAAGAACTCAGCTTGTTTCTTCCTTCATCCTATCCCTTATCTCCCATTGTGAAGATCATTTCAAAATAGATAGTGTGGTCATTCTGTAGTATGTAATACTTGCAGTCCCACATGGATTTCTTTAAAAAAAAAAAAGACAACCCTTTAACACACAAAGGAAGGCCAGCAAAATGGTGTACTTTAAAACAGAGCATTGCCACAGGAGAAAGACGATCCTTCTAATCTCCTTCACTCTGCCTTCCTGAAAAGAGCGGCCCCAAGCCGGGCCTCGCGCTGTTACTCTCACAGATCCCATCTGATTGAGAGAAGAACATTTAGGTCACTTCAGGCTGGAACATTAAAACAAATGCTGATAGTTCAAGGTTAATAGATGCATAAAACAAAAGTAATTCCGTGTCAAAGCTGAGATGACAGGCGATTTGACTTGAAGCAGCCTCACAATCACTCTTTTACATGTGCTCCGTGCTGAGACCAGGCGAAGGCGTTATGTTCCTGACATTTACTTGTCAGGAAGGTATGACAATAGAGATTGTTTCTATCTCTCCTGCTCCCAGATGTTAACCTTCCAGCTTTAGTTTGTAATTGGGGTTCTGCGGAGCTTTAACATTTTCTATTGATTCAATAGAAGCGATAACATTTCCAATCATAAGACAGCATTATAGAAATATCAGGCAATTCACATATCAGAATGTTTGATAGCTGGGCTCACCGCATTAATTTCTGTCACCTTTGCCAGGAACCCTTTATCCTCTTTTTAATACTGAAGGGCACCTGGGAGTAGTTGCTGCCACTTTTATTGTTCAATAAAGTAGACAAAAGTTTCAATTAACAACCAAAGGGCCTCTAGGAAATTGTGAATGAGAATATATTTTACTCATTTTACTATATTTCTTTTTGCTAATGTGCCATCTGTGACTTCGAGGCTGTACGTCACTCAGCACACACGCAGCCACACACATCTCACGCACCTATTCTCAGGCCTCCTTAACCAGTGTGATTTATATTAAAACATTCAGCCAAGAAAAGCCAAAGGGGACCAGTAAGGAGGCTGAGAGAAAGTTGGAATAAGAAGAAAAGCTCAGGCAAGTGCAGTTAGAGGGAGGATGGGCTCTTTCTTTGTCTGCAGACCTATGAGCCAGGAGATTCATCGACCGCATATGCCTATCTTTGGCGCTGAAAGTGAAGTAGTAAAGAAACCTCTTTTACTATGTCAGTGTTACTTTTTAAGACAAAAACTAGGTATCCATATAAAGTATTCACTTGCAGCCTTAACTCTTTTCTTAAACATTGGCATCATGGGAGTTTTAAAGATTCATTAACAGAATTTTGAACATAATGAATAGGAAAGGAGTTGAGGTTTATGAAGTGAAATAAACATGAGACAAAGGCATGATGTTTCCAGTAGCCCTGCTTTGCTTTATTCCAACACAACTTTTACACTTGAATGAATAATCTTATCTGTTTCTATACAAATAGTGCGTATTATTTACCTCATAGCCTTCCTTGTGTTTTTCCTCTTAATTCTTACTAATTCAAGTATGGACCGCGACGTTCCCATCTTCTCCATCTAAGCTCTCATACTCACACTTCTTATACAAGCTTAAGTCTTGTTCTTGGTCATTTTGAATTATGTGGTGATTCTTAATACCGAGAGGACACTGACTACACTGAAAATCTTACACTTTATCCAAAATGATGCATTTTTATGCTCTAATTTACTCCAACTTTATAGTTAACTTTAAGATAAAGATGTAACAGAGGAAAACATTCATTAACTTACCCAGGGCCAACAGAAGGGGAGTCAGTTTAGCCTATAGCCTTCTTTTCTATCCTTACATCTCAATGCTCTATGATATACAGATGACCTCCTAACAACTACTACACACATTGATATAATGTTAGGTTAGAAGAACACACATAACTCATTCATTCAATTCTGGAAACGTCTTCCCATTATATCAAAATGAACTAAACAGCCTCATTTCAGCATGGTTATTCCAATATCAATCAAAGAAAACATACATTCTTATTTTAGTTTATGTCCTTTTTTTACATCTTTTTCTCAAATTTCATGAGGGGGATATTGTCAAATATTTGAGGGAAATCCAAACCAGGAATGTGTACTCTCCACGAATGTAGGCATTGGAATATGACTAATGTTTATTAGATGCTCAGAAAGTCCTGATTTTGATACTACTATTTCTCTGGCATTTATCCACCATTCCCTTAACAATTATTTTAGAAATATATCTGGAATTTAGATTATTCTTACTCGCCTACTGCTTATAAGAACTTCTTTGATTATTCTTTTGAAAATAGTAATGACATTTTCTCATATAAGAATCTTTTATAAGTGAATAAAACCATACTAACGAGAAAGTAAATTAATAATGCTACTGCATTGCAAAATGGGAAGTTTGATGCTGTCATCAAAACTATGAGATACACTTTGTGAATATGTGATGGAACATGTTTTCTGAAAATAGGAACATGTTTTGCTATTTTGTCAAATTTACTATTAGAAAACTATTTTGTTCTAACTACTGGGTTCATGAAGATTGTTCCCATTTCTTGAATTCTGTGCAACATTGTCTCTCCTCACTTCCCTTAGTATAGGCAATGGGCCTGTCTGGCTGACATCACTTGGGATCTTGGTAGAAATAAGTCTTCAGTACCTAGAATCAGAATTTTCACTTTAGCAAGATACACAGGAGATTATTTTTATGTACACATGAATGTTTGGAACAATTATCAGGGGCAGTACAGGTTCTGTCAGTGATCGAACTTGTTCAATCTATTAAAATTGCAACCACCTACCTGATTCAAGTCTTACTGACCAATAAAAGTACCTCTGTTATTTGCAGATATCTGCTAATTTTTTTTATACAAAAACTTTCTCCAAAGGCAAGTTGCAATTGCTTACCCACTAGGGAACTTAGAAAACCCTCCTGTAGGTTAAAATACATGTGAAAAAATTACTCAATCAGGTCAATATTCTGGACTATTGCAGAGGCAGATTAATCACAGAACTATAAGTTATCAATGTTTAGAGCATTTCACCATATTACTTAAGATGGTGTATAAAGTTGTGTGTTCAGTAGATGTGGTTAAAAAAACAACTGAACATTCAGAAGGGATCTTGCGCTATAGCAGTATAAATAAGCCATGGTGTATCAGGTGGAGATACTGCGAGATCTTCCCCCACTCAATTGTAATTATATGAACAAAGAACCTTCTTTCTTTTTGGCACATTCAGTTGACCTCTTTCCTTCCTATCGAGCAGAGGGCACCTCAACCTCACAGGCACTATTGTGCGGGAGACCCACATTTCTTTCAGTCACAGTGTAGAAGCCAGACACCAGTTTTTCAAACTAAACAAATATGCAATTTGTCAGTCTGCAGATAGACTGCTTCTGCCTTTGGATTCAAAATGGCTTTCATTTATTCATGTAAAAAGAAGCATTTCAGTTATAGTTGTAATATTTACTTATCTGGTTTCCTCATGATGGATAACAAATGTATCCAGAACCTCCATGCATCAAAAAGATGCCTCTTCATAAAATGGCAATATAATTCTATATTACAATAAAAACACATACAATTCAAAATGCCTCCAATAGTTCCAAAAGCAATTATGGCATTTCAGAAGTAAACATTACTTACAAATTCATAACCACCCATCAAAATGGTTTCACTAGGGTAAGTTAAGGAAGCATCTGCTCCACTCGATACATTTTGAATTTTTCTTACTTTTTTCCCTAGCCAATTATGAAAAAAGTGCTTCCAGCAAGAACTGCAGTCCAGATTGGAGTCAAACAGTTTGCCATTTACCTAAGAACGCACACTCTCTATAAGCCATGGCTCGACCCTTTTACTGTAATAAAGGTATAAAATTCACATTTTCATCCAGAGGAACTAGATTTGACTAGTACCATCTGCAGCGGAACAGTGTCTGAGATTAGCAGTCTTATTTCTTTGCCTAAAAGAGGAGCAGAATAAGCTCCTTTTAAAGGCTGAAAAGAGTCATTCTTCATATCCTGTCCAGAATAATGCTGAATTATTTCTCAACTACAAGGAGTGTTTCATAAATCACGAAAAGAATAAATCTTATTAAATCAGTCATAGATTAAAAAAACCTAAAGGCAAGGCCCGTTCTCCAAAGGACATTGCTGTCCTTACCAATTTTTTCTCCTTTTACTTATTTAAAAAGAGACAGCTTCTTAGAGCTTACTTAGCTGAAATAGGACCTTCCTTTTTCCTTTTCATGGGAAGTTAAGTGGCAAATAATGATAGCACTCCACGTTACCCAATAAATAAGGTTTCTAATTTTAGGCATCTTACACATAGATGTATAAAAGAAACTATATATGTCTAACATATAAATAATTTTACATTATAATTAAAAATATTGTGTCTATGAATTCTATTTAGAATAGTAAAGGTACTATAGTATTTGCCATATTGCAAATCAAATACAAAGAAACAAGGAATTAATCTTGCAATTAATATAAAATACAAGGCAATAGATACAATTTATCTTTTGAATATTTTACAATAACTAGTTCTCAGTTTGATGTTGTATAATATTCACAAAAGTCTAGTTTCATATTTTAGAAAAAGCTCACACTTACATGCTGAGAAGAAAATATAAATGTAGAAGTTGTGATTCTTTTAGCAACATGAACTTTGTACATTACAAATAACACATTCAACAAGGTGGATACTTTATAGTCTGCCTAGTGATGAAAAATTCAATATGCATATATTTACGTATTGGGTAGATTTATAGCCAACATGCCCACTGCTACTTGGCCTCAGTTCACTTTCATGTCCTTGAAAAAAACACATTCCATTCATTTAAAAAAAAGTTTAGAAGATTTAAAAGCATTTGCCAATGTCACAAAGCAATAGCAATGGTGTACACATCTCTAATAAGTTACTCCCGTAATATGGAATAGAAAATGTGAAATAGGTTTCTTTTGTATTCTGCACTGAAAAGCTCCTTAATTTTATCGAGTCACAGTAGGGGGGTCACAAAAATATAGGAGTGGAGGGGTTTCATTTTGCTCTAAGAGCACACATATCATGCCATGTCACCTGTATTTGAGAAGTTAGGCTTCACTGAGATCACCCCTCCTCTGTAGGACATAGATAGCAACCAGGTTAACAATAAGTTTTTACAATACACAATAGGTTTAGGTTTTACTACACTTTGTGAGATGGTGACACAATGATGTAACCCTTGGAGACTATGATCATGCTGGAGGTCCACCATCTATTTAATTAGAACAAGCACATATAAAGCATAGTTTTGGGGCAGATGTTGCCTTTGTCTCCCTTTACCAATGACTTCTGGGCCTTAGCCCCATGAGGTTGCCTGCTATTTAGTGCCCCATAATGTTCTCTGGTTTCATCTCTGGCCTAAAGAAATGCATTCTTGCTTAATACATATGCTTATTGTTGTTTGTGTTTCCGTTACTGAATCAGACTCTGGGGATGAAATTATGAATAGGTTGGGCACAATGTCTCTCTTAAGGTTTGCAACATAATGAAAAAATACACAAGTGAAATCAAGTACTAAGGAATTGGAGTGTGTTGAATGCAATGGTGGAAATGTACAAAGACAATTAAGGGCCAATTAAAAGACATAGTAGGCTAACATGAAGAAAGAAGGAAGGAATCCTCCAGGAGCACTAAAGCTGAGAACTAGAGTTTGAATAAGGATAGTGAAGACACAAAAAGAAAAAGGATCACCTTCCTTGACAGTAGTTAGCAGTGGAAGAGTGAAAAAGATCTGAGAAAACACAGTCTAACTGGAGAAATGAAAGAAATTCTGCAGCATTCGAATTTGCATACAAAGAGACAACATGGTAAGAGATCCTGGAAGAGACACAGCAAAGGGGAAGGCACGAAGTGAGGTAGAATGCCTAGAATCTATTCTGAAAGTAAGAAAGATACAGATCATCAAGACAAGGAACATGAGATTTAGGGTTACTGTAATATATACTGGACTCAGGTTCCTTGACAGATAGAGGTTATTTTGACATATATTTCTGGAGGTTCAAGTCCAAGAATGGACAGCCACGGTGGTTTGGACTTCTCATTAATGTGACACATGACAGAGGAACACTTCAGAGCCAGCACTAGCATCTCAGGCTAGAACACAGAGACAAAGTGAGAAACAGGTTCTCCTAATCCTCTCTGACCTCAGGACTTCCCAGGAGGGCCCCTCTCTTGGTTTGCAGTACCTTGCAATACTGCCCCCTGGGGACAGAGCCTTTACATATGGATCACTGGGCCCCCAGTACCCAGATTACAGTATGGGACATTAACAGTGGGGTGATATGATTACCTGATTTTAAATGCTTCTATTTTGTTGTAATTTGGGGCTTACATAGAGGAAGGGGAAAATGAGAGGAAATACGAGGTAACTTTAGAATCTGAAGGAAATATCATGGCGGCCAGTGGAGTGAAAAAATGAATGAAAGAAAACTCTGTCATTAGGACGTAATATGAAATTATGCTTTACTTTATTTTTACTAACAGTCCCAGGAAATCATTGTGTTGTAAATACTAGGAATAGGATACATCTTTGGCACTCAGATTTCTTTGGAGGACTCCTTGAGTCATTCATGATGAGTCTATGTGGATCTCTTCTCTTTACACAGTTTTCTTCTCCTTCCACCCTCTGACTTATGTTTTCTTTCCTTTTCAGTGTTGCTTTTATACAAAGCCTTAATGTTGATTTTGGATATCATATACTATTTCAGGGTAAAAGTTGTCAACTTTTCTATAATTCACTGATGCTGTAGAAATTCCCAAATGATAAAACCTACTAGGACCAAAAGTAAGGAATATTTGCATTCACAGAATGTTAGAATGCATACTCTCTTTGTAGTCACAATAATTCCATGATGCTGTTACAATTCATTACACTTTATAAATAACAAATGAGTATATAACTGTTAAATAACTAGCCCAAGATTGCCCAACCATTACTGAGAGATGGAAGGGAAAGAGAAGAGCTTCCCAGCCGTAAGTGAATTCAGTTCATTTTCACCATCTTTACCTGAGAGAAATACCCAGTGATATTTTAGGAAGACATTTTTGCTAGGTCTATAGTAGCCAAAAGAATGAGGAGGTGTCTTAGGTGAACAATAATTATAGCAAAAAGTAAAAATAGTCATCTTTATGACATATACGTTCAACAATGCATAGAGCAATTTCTTAGGAAGCAGAAGACCATGCAATGAGTCTCCTTTCAAATTGATGTCAGGACCAGTGAGCATCTTCTGCATACCACACAGTGGTCGTGCACTGTAGACAATGTTTGCTGTGCAAATGTCGTTGATAAACCTTGGAATAATCAAAGCTACTGAGTATATCTTTTCAAATAAACTTAGAATATTGAGTACATTGTTATGCAACATAAATCTCCAAGTACCTGTGTGTTGCATTTCCCAAATGCATTTCATCACAGATCTTTCTCCTTTATTCTACAGATTCTTGATTGTACAGAAAATACCTCCTTCACATATGTCTGCACAAGCATAGAAGAGCACATACATGCGTGTCGAGTTGGGTTAGAGGAAGGATTTCAGTATTAAATGAGTTTCCTTGTAGTGTAATGATACATTTCAGTATACTAATAACTATATTATAGTTCTGAAGATGCTATCATGGAAAATTAGGTGAAGAAAACATTAGAGCTATGCGACTTTTGTGATTTTTCACCAATCTGAAATTATCCAACTGGAGGAGGAAAAATCTGGGAGAAAACAAAGTGTCTGTCACGGGCCTAGCACAGGCATCTCTCCCTTGCCTTTCCCAAGATTTTTTTTTTCCAAGTAACCTACCTTTCCATTTCTTAGGGACTCAAGACTCACTCTGTGTTGGTCTACTGGGGGGAACTGAAGGAGCAGCCGACAGGCAGAGCACTAACTGAGCTGACGCAGACAGGTGTTCCCTTCTACATGTTCGAATCCCACAAAAGTGGCCCATGCGGCTTGTCTGAGTATCAAACTATGTAAGAGCCAGAGAAGGGCAGGCTAGAGTTTTCCCTAATAATCAAAATAATACAAAGGGCACCAAAAGCTACTGAGAAACTATGAAGATTTTGCTAAATGTTTTGTTTAATAAAAAAATTATCCATGTTGCCATGGAACTGAAGTATAGCTTTTCTTTAAAATTTTAATAAAAGTCATGGCAGAAGTTTAGTCTGAGTTAATTTATTTAAAAATTGATATTTTGGCAAAATTGTCTAATAATAACCACAATATATTGCTTGATTTTTTTTTTACTATACACTGTTTTTCTCAACTTGAGAAATTTTGAGAATTTTTTTCTTTTTTTTTAATATTTACCTTTGAAAAATCAGAAGTCTTACATCCTCTCTTCTGCTCTCTTAAATGTTTTAGTTCCACGGAGAGATGTCCTAGAATCATTTGGAAGAGGCAGTGGCGGTCTGCCCTGAGGGTACTAGGAGCTTAGGGCAAGCTCACTTTGATACATACAGTGGTCCTTCGCTTACAAGGAGGCTGCATTCCAGACATCCCTGTGCTGAGTGAAAATCAGCGAGGTAGCGATGTTAAGTTTATTTTAGTATTTATTCACACCTATGGGTTTATAAACCCTCCCACACTCTTGTAAGCCTTTCCCACACTTTTAAAAACATTTCTAATGTTCTTAACCATTTTCTAAGACCGTAACCTATGTAATTTTAACAACATCCGTATACTGTATATTGTACGGTACAGCAAAATTCCACTGCAGAGTGAAAAGTCCGCGAGTAAATTAGATAATATTTTTTGAAATCCCCGGAAACAGTGAGTAGGCAAAAGTCAAATTGCAAAATAGCGAGGGCATACTGCGTATGATCCTTTTTGTAATTGTTCTTTTTAGCTGACATTTATTTTTGTTTTATTTTGGTTTTGGTGCCAAGGATGTTACCCAGGGCTTCTTAGCTTGCTAGGCCACTGCTCTGCCAGTGAGCTGAATCCCCAGCCCCAACTCTGACTTTTCTTTTCTTTTCTTT